>NC_079362.1:61320086-61450086 GCF_029582105.1 Oenanthe melanoleuca | reverse complement strand
TTCTTTTTCAGCTCCATGGTGCAATGTTTGGAAGTGGAATCTACCTTAGTCCATTGTCAAGCATATCATTTGGTTACTCAGGTGATATTTATAAATCACTCTAAAGTTGGAGAAATATAGGGGTGTATCTTATTCTACTGCTTTTCTTACAGCTTCTGTGTTTAAAACATTATATTCAAATTAATCTTAGTCAACCGTGTTTTAATTTATTCAAAAAGAGAAAATCCTTTTTATAAAATATGAATAGTAAGAAATTAGAAAATTCCTTAGTTAAATACTGTCCTTATTTTTCAAGGTGCTTGAAATTTTTAAACTGATAGCTAATATTGGCTATAGATAGATAATATTAGCTAATATATGCTAATATTGAAGTAGTGGCACAGATCTTGATGGTTCAGCTGAAATTCAACTTTGTGATTTTTTTCAATACCTGCCTAAGTCCATCTAACTTCACCTATAAATTTGTGGTCCCTTACAACTTGATCTGACAAAACAAATTTTGATCAATAGACAAGTTGAACCCTGCATATTTAAGAGTATTCCCAAGTATCACCATGTCAGGATTACACAGAAAGTGCAGTTGAGTGTGTTTATTTTAGCCTCAGGAGGAGAAACATAATTTGTCCCACTAGTGAATCCTAAAGTGAGTTGTGTAGAGTTTTTCCATGTAAGAATTAAATAAAAAAATAATTTAAAAAAAGCATGTGGAACAAGACACATGGATGTGTGCATTGAGAAATTAAAAGGGGGGGATTTAAAATATAGTGATTTTCTTCTTTAGGTATTTATCATCTCCTCACATATGAAAGTGCAGATATATAGTTTAATGTGTGTTCATGTGCACGTAGATGATTCTGAGAGTTTTAGTTATGCTTTCTGATGCTCAGTGTTTCTAGGTCGTGTTTTAGGAGCTCAACTTTTTGAGCTACTATTTGAGGAATTTCAGCATAAGTTACCTCGAGATTCACTTTTAGCTTTTCAGAGATTACATGAGTATGAAGGCTTCTTAGGTCTCACTAAATGAGGGGTTGAAGTATTACTATCTAACAGAATGTCTTTCTTTTGGGACAATACTGCTTTGTCAACTTCAACAAAGTAGTTATTGTGTTATTGCTCCTCTCTCTGCCTGTCTTGGCACCTTCCATCCTGTCTTCTCCAGAAAGGAGGCTTGTGTTCCACTGAAGTGTGTAAACCTTGATGCCAATAAAAACCATGAAGGAGTCTTACACATTCTGTTCCTTCAAACAGTTACACTTCCCCTTAATTCAGTTGTATTTGCAAAGTGCCAAATAATGGAAGTGTTCAAGGTCAGGTTAGGTGGGCTCAGAGCAGCCAAGTCTAGCAGAAGGTGTCCTTACCCATGCCAGTGGGGTTGGAGCAAGATGATCTTTAAGGTCCCTTCCAACCCAAACCATTCTATGATTCTGTGAAATACGGGATGCTGGAAACTCAAGGAAGCCCCTAGTATCATGAAAAACAGGAATTTTATATAAACCAACATGAGGGATGTGAATGAGATCTAAGGCACAAATGTAGATGTTTCAGTTTCTGAGATGGAGTTGAATCAGATGTGACTGACAAATAATTTAGTATTTTATGTGTAGATAAAGGGATCAAACCAAGGTAAATTTCAAAACTTAAATTGCCTACTTATACGAATTAATTACATTTGTAATAAAATTCCATAAAGTGCTAAAGATTAATATCTAAAGGTCTTTCTCTTACAATTTTTGCCTTCCCACCCACAGTAAATCAGCCTGAATAGGGTCAAGTAGACTGAGGACATGCTGACCCTACAACCCCCTTAAGCCACCACATAAGAATATTCCTGATCTGAATTCTATGGCATTTAAGCTCAGGTTTATCTGCTTTTGCACCTAATTAATGCTAACTGGACTGGCCAAAGTCTTTGCAATAGATGCAAAGGTACCTGTAATTTATAGGATCTATACTGGGATATTCTGTGACAGGGTCAACTAGCTTTTTGAGGGCCATGCAAAAGACTGTGATTCCCAATGTACTATCTCTTTCATTCTCATACTTAACTCTGCTTTCTATGGTATTTATGGGCCAGGATATCTTACATGATTTTGATGTTCCTAGGGATGAACAAGAAGCAGCAGAAGGTGTCAGCTAAAGATGAACCAGCTTCAGGCAGTAAGGGCAGTAATACATCACAGGTATGGTATATCAACCATCTCTGGAAGATTTGTAGGATTTATTATTGGGAACTCAGTAGCTGGAAAAAAGGTAATGTTTCCTTTGTGCAAGTCACCAGTGTTATTGCATTGAATGAAATCAACAACTTCAGAGATTGCAAATATCAAAAACAGCCCAAGTGCTCTAGTAAAAATTTACAGAGCATATTGCAGATCTTATGCCATTCTTTTCCAAAAAGAACAACTTAGGAAGAGAGTGAAAATGAAATACAGATTGCATTATAACCCCTGGCAACCCCTTGGCTTCTGAGTTTTAGACTTCTAGAGCAATGATGCAAAAGAAATCAAGAATGTTTATTGATAGGAAATGAGCAGCATTTAATTTACAGCAAGTAATGCTTCCTTTTTCACAAATTTTACTTGTTCAACCATTGCAATTCTGCTGTATCTAAAGCAAATTTGCAGTATCTGTGCATAGGGCTAAATTTCAAGAAAGGAATCTTACATTTGTCTCCATGATTAGCACAAAGAAATTACAGAATAATCTGGCTTTGAATATAGACTGGCATGTCCTAGTAGAAGCTCTCAGAAGTAGGAAGGCAAATAAAATATCAGGGCCAAAAACTAATGACTAAATTCACCTTTCTTTTCCTTTTCTGATATCAATTTGTTTATCAGTAACATTGATAATATTTTCACTTTTTTAAGAATTAGGAACTTCTGGATATTATTTTTCTGGATAAAAGAGTTCAAATCTCTCCTACAATAATGCAAATAGTAATAGGGTTTTTAAAATAAATTATATTGCATTAAGAAATAAAATAGAGACATTTTAGAAAGACTGACTCTACCTTTGTTTGTTTTACTGCACTAATTCTATTTTCTCACTTTTTTACATCTCAGTCACAGAAGAAAGGACAGCAGTCACAATTTTTGCAAAGCCGTAACTTAAAATGCATAGCCTTATGTGAAGGTAAGCTGAAAGCCCTTGTGAAGCTGTTCTAGTCTTGACCACAGGATGCACAGGTTACAGGGGCAAATCAGTGGGAGGTTTAGTTGGTTTTTTTAGGTAAGAAACTACTGGTAGGTATAGGAGTAGCTGCTCAACAGCTGACCTTTATCCTTAAGTAAATATTTCCCTCTTTGAACAGAACCTGTAGCAAATGCATGGAGTATCATATACATGTAATGACTGATCATCTGGTCTGTGTTTCAAATGTGATCCTCATCCTAAGCCATCAAGAAAAGCAAAGTCATGTCCTTCATTTGAAGCATTGATTTCTTGCAAGCTCTTGACAAATGCTTTAAATGTATAAAAGTCAGAAAGAAAACACCTTTCATATAGAATATCCAAATAATTTTTCACTCTTCAAACAAGCATACTGATCATCTGGCAACCAGTATATTCTCTTTGTTTGCCTCAAAAATTTTGGGAAATTAAACTCTAATGCTTGAGTACAGTCATTCTTGAAAGAATTGGCTGTTCTTTTAATAACCAGTGAAACCTCAGCAGGTTTTGGGAACAAATTATGACATTTAAATAAGTGCACCCGTAGTTAGCTCTAGTCTTAGAAATTATATTAACCCAATTTGCCCATCATTTGGAGCATTTATTTGCTTTAAAAAGTGAAAATTAAGACAGAGGGTGGAAAATGTGTTATTTCAAAATAGAAGCTTTTAGCTGTACATGACTAAGGATCCTTAAGTTAACATGAAAATGCAATTTGAACTGTACAGAAAAATAAAGAAATTTAATTCTAAAAATTCCGTAAGGAACAAAATTAATTACTTGGCCTCTAATGCCTGAATTTTTAAATGTAAATTACATCTTTCACAAAGACTTTTTCATCCATGTTGTTATTTCCTTGCACTTATTAATGATTACCAATTTTATGAGTGAATTTTAAATATTTGGTAAAATACATTTTGCAGCTTTCATACTTCATTTCTCTGTGTAGAGAAGGTGGTTTAGGGGAGATGATGAATAAAGATTTTATGTAAAATTAATTACAAGAAAAATTAGTTAAAAATTACAATTCATGAAAGAAATAGTATCAAAATGGAACATGTATGCAGTTATGTTAGTGTTAGAATAAAATAAACCAGGCTACTTCACTTGTAAGGGACCTACGACTGTCACCCAAGGCTGCCCCTCTTAAGCATGTCATTAAGACCATTGTTTAAATGCCTCTTGAACACCACTGACAGGTTGGGCACACCAACCACTCTGTAGGAAGCCAGGGTATGACCAGGTGTTAACGGTTGAGTTTTGGCTTTTATTTTTTTTAAATTTTTTTTTGCCCCGGCCGGCAGCCAAGCCCCACACTGCCACTCTCACTTTCCCCCAGCAAAGCAGGGGAGAGAGTCCAAAGGGTAGAAGGCAGAAAGCTCATGGTTTGAGATAAAGACAGGTTAAAAGGGAAAGCAAGAGCCCTGCACACAAGCAAAGCAAAAAGAAAAAAACTAATTCACTGCTTCCCACGGGCAGGCAGCTGTTCAGGCATCTCCAGGAGAGGCCAGGCCCATCACATGAAGGTTACTTGGGAAGACCAACACCATCACTCAAATGTTCTCCCCTTCCTCCTTCTTCCCCCACTTTATATGCTGAGCATGATGTCACATGGTCTGGAATATCCCTCTGGTCAGCTGGGGTCACCTGTCCTGGCTGTCTCCTCCCTGGAGGGTGGCAGCACGAGAAGCAGAAAAGGCCTTGGCTGGCTTTGTGTGAGCCCTGCTCAGCAATGACAAAAACATCTCTGTACTATCAATGCTGTGTTCAGCACAAATGCAAAAACTGCCCCATGCCAGTCACTGGGAAGAAAATTAACTCTACCCCAGTCTAACCCAGCATACCACCCTCAGTAAAGAAATGCTTTGAAATGTGCAGTCCAAACCTCCTCCAGCACAGCTGTGAATCATTCCCACACATCCTGTCACTGCACACCAGGGAGAGGTGCTCAGCACCTCCCTGTGCCCTTCCCCTCCTCAGGAAGCTGCAGAGAGGGCTGAGGTCACTCCTCAGGCTCCTTTTCTACAAACCACACAAGCCAAATTCCTCCAGCAGTCTCCAGGGCAGGTTTTCCAGCCCTCCCACCAGCTCTGTTTCCCTCCTCAGGATGCACTGAAGGACCTTCCCACCCTTCTCCCCCAGGGCTCAGGCTGAGGCTGCCCAGGGCTGAGCCCAGCAGGAGCATCCCCTCCATGGGCTGTGCTGTGCTCAGTGCTCTGGGATGGGGTTTGTCCTCGGGGCTGCACAGGCTCTGCTGACCCACACTGAGCCCAGCACCAGCCAGCCCCAGCTCCCCCTGCAGCTCTGCAGCCACTCCTCTCCCACCTCACCCCTGGGTCCCAAGTTACTCCATCCCAGGTGCAGAATTCAGCATTTAGACCTGCCAAATTTCACCCCATTTAAGATTGTTCGATCCAATCAGCTAGATTCCTCTGCAAAACCTCCTTTCCTTCCAAAGACCCAGCAACACCTCCAAGTTTGGTATCAGCACACTTGCTATAGGTGCATTCACCTGCTGCATCCAGATAGTGATGAACACACAGAACAGAAGTGGCCCTGGAGTGGAGCCCTGAGGAACAGCACTGGTGTGACCAGTCACCAACCAGATCTTGTCCCTTTCACACGGGGCTCAGTCCCTCAGCCAGTTCTTCACCCACCACACCATGAACCTGCTCATCCCACAGCTGGACAGCTTGTCCAGAAGGACGCTCTTCAAATGCATTTAAATATCTTCAAATGGAGATTGATGTTATAGCTTCTAGTTAGCCATAAAAAGCTTTCTTTCCTGTGTTGTCCTCATTCTGCTGGTAAGCAACTTATCAGCAAATACACAGAGCAAGTTTGGCAAGATTTTTGAACCTCTTGAGTCACAATTGCTACTTGTTTTAAATACTTGGTAGTATTGCACATTCCAAATCTGCCATGTAGCAGTTTCAGGCTTTGTCTTAAGCATCTTGGATTTGGATCAGCTATCACCAAACACAAATATCTGTTCCAAATGCTGAGGGTCACAGACCCTCCTTAACATTCCTATGGCTTTTTAAGTTCAGTTTTTAATATATGCATTTTTTAAACTTTCATTCCATTTAACAACCCCCTCCCATACATCAAGCACCTGTGTTTTCAGAAAAGTGTATTTTGGAAACAAGAATCAAGTTATTCTCCCTTTTTTGTACTATCAGCTAGCTTAAATTCTGCACTGCCACATAGATATGTAGAGGAAAGCTGCACATTCCCAAAAAACTATTTAAAATGTATAAAGCCCAAAATATTTTAGAGCAGTGTTTTCCAGGCATGTTTTCATCATCATGAAATTTATTCTTTCTCTGATAGTGATAACCTCACCTGATCTGCACAAACATGGGGAGATATGGGTAGTTCCCAACACGGATCACGTGTGTACAAGATTTTTCTTTGTGTGAGTACAAATCTTCTCTTAACATTCAACCTCATATGAGACCTTTTTCTTATATTCCTTCCAATAGTTGTAATTAAATTAGATAAAAGACATTTCTTCCTAATTCTGTTCAGTATTCCTTCACTGTACTTACTTGTGCTAGAAATGTACGGATAAGCTAGTGTCAAAAGGTTTGGTAGATGTCTTGTTTTAGTACAAATGCACAGAAGAGTTCATGATTTTTCCAATTCAATGGCATTACTTCATTGTATAGTAAGTGTGTCCATGAAATATAATTACTGTTTGGCTGTGTATATTTAAGCTGAGGAATTCATTGAAGGCTTCCTGTCTATTCTGTGGCCATTTCCCACCTCTCACCTAACACTTGTTCCCTTTGGGTCCTAGTGGCTTATTCAGCCTCAGGGTTTCAGTGAGAATGGCAGCCTTATCACCTCCAACTCTCCAGAGTTTAGGATCTGCATATAAGGATGAAGCACAGCAGAGCTTCAGTAGAAACGTTAACATAAGGAAAAAGCACTTAGGGAATGAGAGTTTTTTGATGTTTTTACATAGATTAATAAAACACTAATATGATATTATTTTCTGTACCTTCTTTTTTTTTTTTTTTTTTTAGTTATGAAGATGGTCAAGTGGGTGATACAAGTATAAATACACAGGAACCAAACATTCATAAAGAGATTCTTCGAGTCATTGGCAATCAAACTGCTACTGGTTAAAAGGACCACTCTTATTTAATTGATGTGAAGCCTTCCTCAGTCTCAAAGCTGGATTTTGAACTGAAGAAGATGCAAAAAAATAATTTATTATTATTACACTAAGCAAATTAACCATTTGAATACTTACTGTTTTCTTACTTAGTATTTCGTATCTCATCAAAATACCTGAGATGGTATCAATTAGCAACTGTAGGGGTGCAAAGTCTATTATTATACTAAAACAATTAATAATTAAACAGGCGTTTGGGTTGCTCACAATAAACAGACATTAAAAGGACTTTTGTGCTGATATTTTTATACTAAACTTCAGTTGGAAGTTTTAGTACTGTATACTGGTATTTTAAATTTAGAATGACTGAATTATAAGTAAGAGAGAAGATTTTATAGCGGAGCACCTGTATTATGCAGGATACTTTGCAATAAGTAAAATATTCTCGTATTAAAACACAATAAAAGGTTGTCTGGAACATGTAAAATTTAAGAGATTGATTACCTGCAGCTATCTTTGATTCTTTTTATTTTACACAAATGAAGTTAGCATTTAAACTCAAAGGTGAAAACAAGAATGCATTTTTTATTTACTGGGTGCAACAAAGCAAAATGAATGTGATGGTATATGTTCAGCTTTCTTTATCTTCTCTGAAGCACTGTCTTACCCATTAAGCAGCTCAGTTGCATTTTTTAATTATACAAGCCTAAGAAACACCTGGAAAACCTAAAGCTGTTAATTTCCTTTTTAGAATTTTTGTTTTTATATACTAGATTTTACAATTTCATTAGATCAACAAGGTTTTTTAATGTTTGCATCTTAACTTCAGTGAAACTGCTCTGTGATGAAATTTATCCACATATTTTAAAGTATGTGCTGAGTTAAGGCTTTTACTTGGTTGATTTGATTGTTGGTGCATCAGAAAATATATACAAATGCAAAATTCTACTGATTTTGTCTTGGTAAAATAGTTTTATTATTTAATTTATAAGCGATAAGAAATCAGTTTAAATATCTCTGTCTTTTAAATTAACAACTGTTTTCTCCAAGTGAGTAGGATGGCAACACATATATAGAAGGGTCCAGTCTCCAAGAAAAAAGCATACCCTGTGCCCTGATGAATGCCCTTGGCAGCCCTCACGGTGGCTATTCTGAAGCATCAGTCACACCCTTGAGTATGGAGAGCAGTTCAACTTACCCATCTGTGCAACTACTACAAGCCACCTCAGAAAGCAAAAACAGACTGAAACCTCTCTTATGTTACTTTCATAATAAAGATACTAAAGCACCAAATAACAGCACAACAGAGCACAGGTGTGTTTGTTTCTTTTAAACAGAACTGAATTAGATATGCTATAATGGGTGATTCCTTCTTTCTAGTTCATGCTACACTCCTGTATTACTTGCTGCAATTGAAGTGTCCTACAACTAAAATAGTGGTGTTTGGCCTATGAGCATATACCTGGGGATGTATTTTAGCATTCTACACTTACTTGCTTTAGTTTTAGTTTTTCTGGGTTCATACTCAGACTTACTTGTAAAGCAAATTCTGTTTGCATATCCCCATTTTGCTGTTAGTTCTTGAATTTTTGGTAGACCTCTAAATTAGAGAAGCACTACTCTAATTGTTGTCTTTCGTGTTGGGACACAGGTTAACTTCTTGAAACAAAGAGGTTTCCTGAAATTTGTCTGTCTACATAAGGAGTGCCATAATGTGTCTGCAAAAAGTCAGTATAATTCAGAAGTGGAGCTGAAACCCTGGCATGGCCATCTCTGTGTAATGGTCCTGCCATATGTGTCTGAATCACTCTATTTTGCCTAACAAAAAGAAACTGGGAAGCAAGTTCACAAAGATGTTATGTGATTATTTGCTGTGCTGAATAGTCCACCACTCCAGGATGCCTCTTCAAAGAAAAACCTAGGAGAAAAGAGAGATGACTGTGAGTGAGCTGGAGAAGCCAAGTAAACAGTCAACTTCCCCATCCCCTTAAGCTTATAGCAGTCAGAAATAAAACTCTTGAAGGAAGGAATCTGAAGTGTAGCAAAGCAAACTTCTGTTTGCATTGTGGGATCATGATACTGGTCATTCATGATGCTATCATAAGTATAACCCCAGGAAAGGGAAGGGAAAAATGCATTGCTACCAAATGTTAAGACTGCTCAGAGGTTTATTTTACATGGATGAGCTACAATAAGGGACAGTGTGGGGCAAACAGGACTCCAAGGTGCCTGTCTCAGGGAGTGCTGAAGTGACCAACTTAAGCGGGGAGAAGAATGGTGAATAAAAGGTAGAATGTGACAAGCATGGGGGTTACAAGAGGGGAAGAGGGCAAAACCTTTCAGGGAGAAAGGTAGTTCTGAAGGGACATGAATGCATTAGCATTAGCACTGGTGCATGGCAGGAAAAGGGACTGGCAGAACCAAGCTGCAGCATGGGGATGCACAGCCCATGGCAGTGTGGGACAGCACCATGCTCAGGGCAACAGGACCACTTGGAAAAGTATCACTAGGCTAAGTGCAGAGACACAAGCCCACACATAAACAGCAACTGAACTAGAACAAAATTTGGCCAGAAACTCAGTCACGTTTTTCTTTAGCAATATATTAATGAGAAACTTCCAAGGTATTGTATTATTTGCAGGTAAATTTGAATCTTCCGATCCTTTAACAAAGCATTAGTTTTCATTATTTTTAGAAGATGAGGGGAAGGAGAGATGTTCATTTGGTATCTGTTACTCAAAATTAAAAAATCCTTATATAGGAAACGTCAAAGCTGAAACAAGGACTTTTATCACCAAGAACTAGAATGAAAAGGCCTGAGGATAAGATTTTCTTTAAAGGATTTATCCTTTGGGGTTTTATGCAAAAGTGGAAGTTGCATGTTGCCAAACACTTCCAAATAACTTACATTAACATGGATTCCAAGGGATAAAAAAATAAAAATCTCGGGGTCATTTGAGCAAGACCCTGTGTTATGCCCAAAGCCCTTGCATTTCCCTTCCTCTGTTACCATGCACACATATTGGTGATGGGCCAATCATTGTAACTCCTGCTGTGAAAGATGCAGGCTTTCCACAGATGGCCTTTAATCAAAGTAGAGCCCCAAGCTCTGCCATCTCTCATGGCAGAAATTTCCATGAAGTTATTGATGTCACCATATTCAGTATGGAGCAACCAAGGGAGTTCTTGGTAAATAGCCTTCTAACTTCTTGCTACATGCTAAACAAAATGCAAGCCCTCCCCATGGTGGAAAGGTCTGACAGAAAAATTACGTTAGTCCTTTAATTTTGCACCCTAATTATGAATGCTATAATTATACTGCTAAGTATCTTAAACATTGAGAAAGGAATCCAGAAAGATGCTTTTAAATGTTCCTTGAGATTCAGGCAAGTATTTAGCATTCAAGGGCTAAATTAAGCAATTTGAGGTATCTTTTTCTATTATTCAAATCAACACGGCTCTGTTTTCTTCAACAGTGCTACACTGTTTTGATAACCCAAATCTTGGCTTACTATTACTTACCATAAAGTGGCCAGGTTGTGTAATATTTTGATTAATGTTTTACAGGAACTAGTCAATGACACTGGAATTTTTTAGGCTTAAATTTTGCCTCTACGGCCCTTGAAAAATCTCTTAATAAAGCTGAATGATTTTAACACAATAGCTCTTGGTACTAAAAATGCATCTGGTAAATGATGCTAAGATTGTACTTTTTTAATACAAGGTCACTCCAGACTTTGTGCATAGATCAATTAAACTTTGCTTGTAAATCACTTACTACTGTGAAAACAATTAGCATATTTCCTGCAAGGATAAATAAAAAGTAGTAGAAAAAAGCCAAAAGGGAACAACTGAATTAAGAGATTCATGGTTTAGAAGGAGATGCTAAAAAAAAAACCCAAACCCTAAGCAAATGTAAAAGTAGTATCTAGATACTTTAAAGCTATATTAATTTAGATGGATTTTTTTCTTGGCTCTGGGAAGTGGAAGTGAGATACAAAGAATACGAGCCATGACTCACCACATGCAGCCTCTGCTGGCAGTGCTGCTGCAGCTGGAATGGCCCTGGCCACCCATTCTCTTCTCTCCTGTGGCACACAGCATCCTGTGGTGTTTTATTTGAGGTGTTAATCTGTTGTCTGTGCAATTTCTTCATTACTAACACCACCTCAAGTTGAGGGATGAGCCTGTTGAGTGAACCGAGCAAGGTCTGTTGCTTGTAGAGCAGTTGGGATTCTGTGAAGCACCGGAAGATGTTCAGAAAGGATCTTGAGTCCAGTCAGATGAATTTATTCCTTAAATAAATTCCACTCAGGAGTGGAGTGACACGTGCTTCAGAAGGGGATAAATAAAAGGGGATAAATAAAAGGGGATAAATAAAACCGGGAAAGTTTGCTCTGAGCAGAGCGTCATTCTGTGTGCACCGTGCTGCAGGAAGTGCACAAGGATGTCGCCAGGAGTTCGAATTTCCCAGTTTGTGTTTGGAAACAGGTCTGACAGCACTGACCTCCTCTGTCTGTCCAGCAGCCACTGGCTGGAGCTGAAGGAACAGGACAGCTTGGACTGCTGTTCCACAGCGTTTTGACTGCATGCTCCTGCTGCGTTTCAGTCTGCCACAGAACAGCTACCATGTAAATTACTGCCCATTACACTTTGCATTGGGATTTTGTATATGTACTAGGCTTAAGGCTTTTGTAAAGGGAAAAAAAAAATAGTTTTTAGATGAACATATCTACTGTGTTGAAAACCTGTTGAGAAGATCGCATTAGACATTTATCAAAAAGTCAGTAAAAGTAGTCTTATACATAGACATTTAATTTAATGTTCTAAAAATTTTTTAGCTTACCCAGTATATATTGTATCTTTGAATTTTAAAAACAGCCACTCCTTTATGTAAACATAAAATACAGCAATGTTTCTTTTAACTCCATAGCCTTTTTTGTCTCCAGATAAATTTATTAAATTCTGTGCACAAAATCATACTGCAGCCTGCTATTTAGCCTATGGTGCCTTAGAGTTACTCAAATATTTAACAAAATGGAGATAATGTAAATACTGCCAGAAGATCACTAAGGCCAAATATTTTCTCTATTCACTTTTTACTGCACTTGCTTTCTATTGCTGTTTAAGCCTCTTTTATTCAGCTTTGTAACAGCTATAGCATTGTAGCCAATGTAAATGTTTACCTTCAATAAATCAGAATTTGTTCAACAAGCACTGGGCATTTGGGCACTATTTTGAGAACTCTGTTTGAAGTTAAATCAGCCATCTAAGAATTAAACTGCATCTGAAGCAGTTTCTTGACTTTTGCTAATCTCAATGACATCTAAAAATTATGCCATGCTTTTACACATGTTTTTGAAGTAAAATTTTTTTGCAGTAATCTTTTTAAAAACACTTAGATGAACAGTAAAAACAGCTTTTCTTGCTGTGTTTATCTGAATGGGTTACCCAACTATAATAAAAGCATTATTTTACATGTACAGCATCATAAAATGCAGAAAGATGTCTCAAGATGCTTTTTATAATTGCTTTTAAAGAAGTCCTCTGTTTTTCTGTAGAGCTGGTTTTGTCATGAAAACACAGTAAATATATGACAAACTGTGTCATACCTTAATGTGGCTATGTTTAAAGTATAAATACACATCTGCAACTCATAAAATATGCAGACATTAGTGGGACTGGTTATTAATTCTGTGAGAGTACTGTTTTTTTCACTGCCTGTGAGCTCATTTTAATTATATGGGTGGATGTAGCTTGCAACTTTTGGAAGTTTTACCTTTATTTTGTTAAATTTATTATTTTGTGATTGCAGATTTTGGAATGAAAGAGTCAAAGTAGTATTTACTATTACTTTGACTGCTGTGAAGAGTATTACACAAATATGACTATCAGAGAGACAAAAAGATACATCATTGCTCCTCTAAATGACTGATAATTTGCCTTCAATTTAAATGTAGAGGCTGGAGCTTGAATTCTCCAATAGAAGAGATATTCCAAATTTTGGGGATCTTAAATTTGGAAGCAGTAACTTCCAAACTCACAAAAGAGCTGTTTGTGGGGAAATCTCAGACCTGTAGGATTGGTATGCACAGAGAGCAGGAGGGACAGAATTTATATTTGCTTTGGTTTAACTTGCTTCATTTCCAAGTGGCTACATCACAAGTTCTCTCAATATGCACCAATATTTAGTTTTCTGTTGAGGTCTTTGGTACATTGTATTACCTGCTGAATAGTTCCATGTGAGACCCAAGAGATTAATCAAACAAACAGTAATTCACAGCAGTAAAAAAAAAAAAAAAAAAAATTGCAATCAACAAGAGCTACTTTCAAATGCACACATTGCATTTTTAACTGGAGGAAGAGCAAAGTATCTCCTAAGAAAATACCACCATTGCAAAAAGGGAATGCACATTTCATTAAGCTGTGTTTGCACACTTGACTAACTTCTCTTTTTTGGAATTAGTGTGCAGTGCAGATTGGAGCAAGTAATTTTGCTCAGGGGTCTCAGCCTTGGCCTCCTCCAAGAGGGATTTGTCCTCCTGAAAGACTCTGAGGAAACTTAAATAGAGCTGTGTCAAATGAATGAAGGCAGTAGCAGCTGAGGGACACAACTTTGCTGTGCCCCAGCTCTCAGCACAGTGCAGATACTTTAAGAGAAGAAAACTTAAGGAATGAAGCAAAGGGCTCAGTGCCTTGCAAAAACCTAGTGTCAAACAGGTGAAAAAAAGGAACAGCACTTGGGAAAAAATATTACGTTGGCATTTTTATTAGACAACATTGTAGATCCCTCAGGCTGATTTTCTTAAATGTTGCAAACATTTTCCATTCACAGCTGAGGGGGAGAATTCAACACACAGAAACTGCAGCCTCTGGACAGGGTGTTCAGAAAGAGCCTTTTAGCATCAGCACTGTTTGTAGCAAACCCATGTGCAAGGCGTCAGCTATTGGATTCCAGCCAGTTCCAGAAAACTGGCATTTTGCAAGATGCTGAAGCTGTGGGAATTACACTAGCAGCAGGAGCAGTGACTGCTGCAGAAGCAAGAACAGCACAAGTCTCCAGGGACTGTGTCTGGAGCAAAATACAGGAACTCCTGGCTTATGGTTTGCTCAACAAAAGCCAGAGCTTATCATCAGCAAAGCAATTCTAATTTGTAACTTTTAAAGAGAAAGCTTTCCATTGTTTGGGAGAAATTAGAAGGGGGGAAAAGGGTCATTTTCTTCAACCTGCTGTCCTGTAGCTGGATATTCAGTTTAGTAGCATGTCTGGGACAGTGTCCCACTGAATTTGCATGTAGCAGGTTTACTTACAGCAGTAGTTAGCAACTTTCTTAGAGATCTCAGGCAGAATGAGGAATGTCACGATTTTCTGACAATTCCTTGGAATCAGTCATATATTTTATATATATTCTAATGAGTCCGTACAGGTAGCATATTCCAGAAAGGGAATAGGTGATGCTGTCTTTGCTGGTTTTCAAGTCTGATCAGACTGTTCTTCTCATGTGAGCTGCTAAACGAACAATTTTGCTGATTGCTTAAAAAAAACACAATTCCATCTCTCCTGATCTTTCCATCTCTCCTAGACATTAGTTTGCAGTTCAGGTGTGTTTCTGTTCCAATCATCTACTAAGGTTAATTCAGCATGAAGAAGTTCAAAGATGAGAGGAGTCAGAGGCTAAGCTAATTGGAACAGGTATAAATGTAATTTGAATGTATATAGTTGAAAATATGTAGGTATATGTTTAAAATCTTGCATATATTTGTAGGAACGTAAGTTAAAACAGAACTTTTGACTCAAAACTAAAGATCACAGTATCACTGTTTACAACATTTCTGACAAATGCAATTTATTGCAAACAGGTTTTAACTACCCTAATGTGATAGGCTCTGGTAGATCTGACTTGCTGACTTTTTGTCAATTTTTGGGGAATTCAGTCACTCCTCCTCTGTATGTGTTATCATGTAGCTGGCATGTTGTGCTCCATGCAGAGTTCCATATGTGTGAAATTGTATTATTCCACTCTTTGGCTTTTTATTGTCTTATGCAAACTTTGATTTCATGCTTGCCATTCTAGTCAATAGTACATGAGTATCAAAAATCTCAAGATATTCTAGCACCAGTCTCATTTCAGATTCCTGCAGAAACTTTATGCTCTGGAATTTTACAGCTTTTTTTTCAGCTGCATTTCTTGACAGTATCAATAACTTTCAGTCCATTTTGTGCCCTGTTTACAAAGGTCTTTGGGTGGTTGCTAAACACCTTGTTAAACCTAAAGGTGGCACTTCTGTCTCTCTGAGAGTTGATTTATCTTTTTTGTTAAGATTTCTTTTTTTTTTTTAAGTCTCCAATGGTCTCTTCCACCATCAAGAAGTTACAAAAAAATAGAGGGCTTATTGGGGAGATGATAATTTTGCTGTCTGTTACATTGTTCAACGACTTCATATTCTGTATATCTATGCTAATGTGACCTGAATTTCTGATCCATTGCAGATTTCTTTCCTGTTGCTCTTATTTCTCACAGAGCTAGTCTTTAGAAAAGCATCAGTTATGAGCATTAAAGTACAATACTGAGTATATTTCAGTTAGAATGCAAAAATGTGCAGCCATGAATAGTAAAAAAAAAAAAATATTGAAATTACAGTCCTTCAATATGAAAAGCATGTGTACAAACTATTGACTTACACATGAGAACAAGAATGTGTGGCCAAATAGGTATGCCAGAAAGGATGCTGTTAAAAGGAAAAGAGTTTTATAAACACTATTTCCTGTCATAATTTTCTTTCATCTAAGCAAATTTGGCAGTGTAAATTCAAAATTCAAAAATACCTGTAATTATGGCTCTGTCTTTAAACAGGATTCAAATTGAATTGCTGGTCTTTCCTTCACAGATTCTTCTTTTCCTGTGTTTTTATGAGGAAAGCTTACTGGGGTCTTAATTACTTTAGAGTGTTACTGATCTCCAAAATTAATCTGTTTGAACAATTTCCATAAATTGGCTTCAAATAGTTTTTTTCATCAATAAGCTACCATAGGCATTTGCTTCCTTTCCATGGAGGTGTTTTTTTATGTTTGTAAACCTCAAGTCTTGAGTTTTTTAACTTGAACAAATCTTTTCTTAAGGGGATTGAAAGACTTGATGGTATGTGTGCATGAGATTTATTACAAAATTTTACTTTTGTCTTTGTAAGTGGTGTCTCAGTGGCCTGGGCAGCAGGTGCTTGGTGTAGTGCAACAATTTATGAATTGGTCCCAATGAGGACTGATTTTGATTTTGGCTTTTAGGGTATCATTGACCCATTGGATAAAGCTAAAAAATCTGACTATTCTGATCAAATTCTGTTGTCTGTAAATTATGTTACTTTGTGTAAACTGTTCCTTTACATTATCTGCTCTGTGAATCTCTATTCATATATATTCCTGCCAACTCTACTATGCATGAATGCAAAGAAAGAAACAAAGGTACAATAAAGATGTGGTTCATGGTCCCTGCTGACTGGAAATTGTGTGTGGGTTCATGTAGGGTACAACTGTGCAAGAGGCTGCTCCAGCAGTTGTGTGAGCTGAGCAGTGGCCCAGCAATGTTCATTTTGCTTGCATGGGCACAGCCATCCTGGTCAGTTTGTTTGTCTGGATCAAGATCTTTGCTCTGAAGTGACAAAGGTGTTCCTTGGTGGAAGTTTACATTTCTTTGGGCACTACTGTGCTTACTTTTCACTTTGTACAGTCTCCTTTGATGAAAGCAAATGCAAAATGGATGAAGGACTCTATTATTTTGATTTGCAGCATTATTCCTACATCATGACTAAGTACAAGTGATTCCACAGAATTCAGGCCTCTACATATACTTCAGTATCCACAATAAAAGACTTTGATTTTCTCTGACTAGATATATATATATATGTACATGCATGTATTGTTTTTAATTTTGATATTTTGATTGCCAGGTAGGTCTTTGAATACAAGAAAGTGAGGACTGTTGTTTTATATACACAGAGATTGTCTAGACTTGCTAAGAAAGCTGAGCAAGTAGAGCTCAGTTATGAACAACAGTTTATTTCAGTGCTCTGCTAAACAGAGACTACTGAATCCTGTGGGTGGTTTTATAAAAAAAAATGTGAGTAAACATCAGATTCAGAACCAACTTCTTGAGGTGCAAGGCTTGTTGTTCAATGTATTCCATCCCACCAGCCCCAAAACAAGGATTTGATTAAATACTTGTACTTGCTCTTTATTTTTCTTCTTTTTTTTTTTTTTTTTTCCTCCCCACCAGAAACTTTCTCTGGGCAAATAAGTATATCCAAAAACTTTTCTAACTGTAAAAGCCATTGCCAGTTAATCTCAGCTATGTCAGTTTAAGGATGTGATTTCCACAAGTTAGTCCCTTAGATTTATGGTGCTCTCTATGATTTTTATTTTCCCCTCACATTATGAATGCCTCATTTCTCTGGGGGTTCATAAAAACTTGAAAGGTATAGTAGCAATATACAATGCAGACTTCCTTGCACCCTCCTTCTGGTCTGCATGAAACCTGAACTGAGGTATTCATTTCCTGCAGTGATTAATCAACATAATGTGATCACTTGATGAAAATCAGGCTATAGTAGTTAGATATTTTGAAGAGGAATGTTTGGCTTGAGGTTTTTGTTTCACAGAGTCCTTTCAGAACTGAGTGAAATTTATTCTTGTGATCTGAGCTCATCTCTGTATCCTTAATTTTGATTTTATTTCTTTAGGTTAGGATGTTGGGCCAACCAACTGAGGGCTACTTAACTGAGAAAGCAATTTTGCTTACAGTATTGTTCCTTCAGTGTCCATACTAGACCAGACTGCTGGTATGAAATGCCTTTCCAGTGTGATTTTGGTGGGCAGGGTTTGCCTTCTGCAGGGTGCACCAGGCAGTGTGCCTTAAAATTTGTCCATTCCTGCAAATTCCCTCTGAACTGAGGGCTGTCTTAGTTACAATTGAACCAAGGGTTCCTCCACCTTCTCTAACTAGCCCAAATGCATTTTACTTGTCTCACGGAGATTCAAGCAAAACCTTTTTTTTTTATTCAGCTCCAGCAGCTCTAAAGGCTCATTTACAGTAGAACACATGTTCTTGCTCAAGAAAACACTTAGTTCTCTGCTCACATTTTAGCCATTTGCATAAATGCTGTCTTGGAGCTGCACTCAATTGTTGCCACAGAAAGCACCAGAGGGCCAGAGGACCCCTCCCATGAGGACAGGCCAAAGGGTTGGGGCTGTTCTGTCTGGAAAGGAGGAAGGTCTAGGGAGACATTCCTGCGGGTTTCCAGTACCTCTAGGAGACAGGGAAAGACAGGGAAAAGCTTTTTACCTGGGCCTGTTGCAATACAACAGCGAGTAATGGTTTTAAAATAAAACAGGATTTATTTAGACTAGAGATAAGAAAGGAATTACTTACACTGAGGACTTTGAAACACTGGAACAGGCTGTCCAGAAGACAGTGGATGCCCCATCCCTAGAAACATAGAAGGCTGGATGGGACACTGAGCAACCTGATCTAGCTGAGGATGCCAAGGCTGATTACCAGGAGCTGGACTAGACAGCCTATACAGATCCCCTCCAACACAAACCATTCTCTGATTGTATGGAGAACATTTACCAGAATGTAATCACCTGGCTATTTCCTTGCCAGCCTCTGAGGGCTGGAAGCCTGTCCCCTCTCTTTTCCCAGTACTGGCTAGACTGTACTGCCTCTGTCTTTTCTTGTATACACTTAAGGAGTGTCACAAGAAAAGGGGATATATGCCACTGGGGCACAGCCCTGGCCCAGCATCAGAAAACCTGGCTTTTCTACTGGGTGGTTTGCCACGTCACCAGTGAAGTCACCAAACACACGCTTTGTTCAAATGATTCTTCTCCTGTGTAAATGAGAAAAATAAAATAGTAAAAATAAAACAAAATCTGTGAAGTCCCTGATGGACTTAGGGAGTGATACTTTTGAGATCTAACACTAGTGTTGCAGTAGCAAATGCATAACAGCCTGAGCTTTCAAACAGTTGTCAAACTCTCTGCTCACCTCAGTATAATCAGATTAGGATTCTCATCAATGATGAGATCAATGCACTATATCCTTTCCTCCACAATCCTGTTAAATATGGGTGTGCATGCTAAGTTCAAGTCAGAGCCTGTCTTCTGCACAGTGGTCCTGAGAGAGACCAGCCTCAAAAACTACAAAAATGCATACAGTGTGTCATACCTGAGGGGAAATAGTGCTAAGGATCTGTAATTGTGAGGGTAGAAATTTCTTTCTGAACAGGAAAAAGAAGCAATGTGTCAAAGACATAGGAACAGATGGTAGTGATTTATCCTAAGTAGGATGTGGGATTTGGGTTCTTCCCTCTGTTCCAGGAGCCCCTTTTCCATTATCCTGTTTGTGGTGCAGGGCAGCAGTTCTCAGTTCATAACCCATGGAAAACCAGGCACACCCATCAATGCCAAAAGAAGATGAGGACAGTGGCATAAAACCACACATGTAATATACACCAAAAAGAACTGAAAGCACAAAGAGTGCATCTTATACAAAATGCAGAGTATTCTTCAACTTATAAAACTAGTACAGTAAAAGCAAATATTTTCTGGGTTATGTGATTGGTTGCATGGTGTCTTCCCATGCTAAGGAAAGCTCTTCCTTAGCAGCACTGACAGTGCAAGCATTCCCTGAGGAAATCTGGCTCAAGTCAGTCTCAGCCATCACCAGCTGTCAGTAGGAGAGTCCAGGAGAGAGGGAGGTTACTGTGTGAGAGGTAAAACCATCATTTAATAGAACAATATCTGCAGAAAAGTGGGTGTATGGGCAATGTTTTCTACCAGAAATACCAGTGAATGAATGGATTCTGGGTAGTGTTTAGCAGGTAGAGAAATGTGTATATTCATGGTATATTCACACCCATTTTACATATAAAGGGCTATCTTTATTGCTGTCCTTTTCTCATAAAACTAACACAAATTAATCATTCTCATTAGCCCTGCTTCTAAAATTTGTAAGTATCCTAAACTGAGAAAACTGGATGCTAGAATTCCTACAGAAGACTGGATATCAATACATTTCTCAAATCCAGGAAAAGAAAGAAGTCATGTCAAAGAAAGGGTGATACAGCAGTGTGTGTCCCTCACAACTGGGTCTCTTCTTCCTGGTGGACTAGATATGAAATTCAGTTATCTCAATCTAAGTAAGCAAACCACAGAACTGAGTTTTCTACTAGTGATAAACTATATTGCTTTTTCATAATAGCCAATGTCTTCCTTGGAAATCATTAATAAAGAAAATGAGATGAAAAATCTCAGTTTTTCCTAAGAGAATATGTAATACACCTGCCTTCTCTGCTCATTGTTTGTAGAAGTATTTGCCTGCAGCCACCCAGCAGGTATCTATAGAAGTGTTATCTAGTTCATGTTTTCTGAATTTTATGTAAATATTCGCTAGAATGGGGATTTATACTGCCATGTGCAGAACAGACTCATCTTCAGGATGTTAATTGATTTCATTATTAACAAAATAAGAGCAGGGCAATGAGAAATAAAATAAACCTTAAAACACCTTTCCCCCACCATTCCCAGCTCTACATCCTTTCCCACAGCAGCAAAGGGAGGCAGGGAATGAGGAATACAGTCAGTTCATCACATTGCTCCTGCCTGCTCAGGGAGAGGACTTGTCCCTGCTCCAGCACGGGGTATCTCAGGCAGGAGAAAATTCCCCATGAACTTCTGCAATGTGAGTCTATCCCATGGGCAAGAGTTCTGCACAAAATGCTGCAACATGAATCCCTCTTCCACGGGGTGCAGTCCTTCAAGGACAGGCTGCTCCAGTGGAGGTTCCCCACAGGTCACAAACCTGCTCCACAAGGGCTCCTCTCTCCGTGGCTCTGCAGGTCCCTGCCAGCACCTGCTCCAGCAGTTTTCCCATGGGGTCACAGCCTCCTCTGTGCATCCCCCTGCTCTGTCCTGGCTCTCCTCCAGGGGCTGCAGGTGGATCTTTGCTCACCCACGTTCCTCCAGGGGCTGCAGGTGGATCTTTGCTCACCATGGAGCTCCAGGGGCTGCAGGGGCACAGCAGCCTCTCCATGGGCTGCACCTGGGGATGAAGGGGAACCTCATCTCTGGCCCCTGGAACACCTCCTGCCCTCCTCTGCACTGACCTTGGTGTCTGCAGAGCTGCTCCTCTCACATTCTCATCCCTCTCTTCTCTGGCCACAGTTACAACTGTACAGTAACTCTTTTTTACCTTCTCTGAAACAAATATTTAAATGTGTATGTTGTCACAGAGGCATTACTATAGTTCTTGATGTGCTTGGCCTTGGCCAGCATGAAGTCTGTCTTGGAATTGCCTGGGATTGGCTCTGTTGGACATGGAGAAAGCTTCTGGCAGCTTCTCACACAAGCCACCTCTGTAAACCCCTCTCTACCAAGACCTGGCCAGGGACACCCAATACATCAATACACCTTCTTGACTGGAGTAGGGTCAAATAATTTATCTCTGTGAATAGCTGAATGCTTGCTTTTTTGTCTGTGAAATGTGCAGTCCAAAAATGTGCAATTTTCTGCATAGTTCTTCAGCATGAGACTTGGGAGATTTTATTCTCTTGGAATATGACATGGTTTTCTTTTTGGTGTGAGAATAAGAGTTGTCTTTTCTTTGAGATGTTGTCTGGAGTAGGACTGCAGAAATATACCAGTTAAGGTTCACAACATGGCCTATAATTTGCACATATGTATTTTATATTACGATTTAGAAGAAGGATTATTTCATAAGATGTTTTTAAATTTTATTTTACTTGGAAAGAACAATAGCAACGATCTTTAAAAACTAAAGATGTATACTGGCATGTCAGGAACAGTTAAATGGGGACACATTTTTATATATTAAATCCTGGCAAAGATGAGCAAGGTTTTTGCTGTGGAAAGATTGGCCCTGATGTCAGCATGAGAAGTACACATGAGATACATGTTTAGCAAACCTTACTTGCCAAAATGTGCTGACACCTCATAGGGTAACTAAAAAGTAGTGAAATAAAAGATAGCCACTCCCAAGCACTCTCTGGTTGGTCCTACCCCTGCAATTCCTTTGATTTATTGTTTTTTCTCTTCACACATACATAGATGAAATGATACATATACAAAAGGATAGGAAGGCTAGACTGACAGCAAAAGTGACGAAACCCAAAAATGATCTTTAGCTGCTGGGAGCTGTTATGCGAGGCATGAGAGTGGATATACCAGTTCATTTTAAACATTTGCTTACCTGGAGCTTTTGCAGACACCATGTACTTCCTTCTACATATTTCCAAGGACACTGATTTAGCCAGGTGGGCTTGTTGGATTGGTGGCAATAAAAATTATTTCCAAACACAATGACTGTGGCATGTTAAATACTTTGTATAAATAGGTAAGGCAAATCCCTAACACATATTTATCTCTGATCTGTTTTAATTAGAAATAGTTGCTGCTTCCTAGGATGCCCTCATTGTGGCAATGCTTTAATTGACTGTAATGTCATGTTCATGAACAGATATTTCTTTTACTTAAATCTCATACCTACAAAATTTATCAACTACATTAAAACTTGCTTACAGTATTACTAAGGGAACTACTATTGTGTCTTTCAGGAAGGGAAACTGAGGCAGAGGGGAGTAAAATTTCCTCTGGTGTGAAGGTTCCAACATATATGCTGTTCCACAGAAAAACAGCCCATCCAGGCAAAAAGAATGTGATTAATGCAAAGGCAAAAATGTGATTAGTGCAAAGGAGGTGGCTGTAGGCTGGTAGAGGGGGCACAAAAGGAGTGGGCAGTGGCCAGCTTGTGGTTAGGGGCATTTGCATGTCTGACACAATAATGATTCATTTGAGGCAGAGATTTCTGTATGCTGGCACTGGACAACTAAACAACATAATTATGTAGCCTAGGAAAATTCCAGGGTGTTCTCCTGCCTTCAGACTAAGCAGCAGGGGAACTTCAGAGTTCTCTACTGGGGCACAGGCATTTAGGCCAGAGCTCCTAAACATTTATGAAAAGATTAGGTACAGGTTCATGTAGCAGAATAGACTTTTCTGTCACATCACAGCAAATTTATGTCCTTCACTAAAACATGTACCTAAATAATCTTTGAAATCATTAGTTCTCATTTATTACTTTATTCCAAATAAGATACTGAATTCACAGAAAATTAAGAGAAAGAAACAGAAAAACCAGCAAGGTTCGTCCTTCCCATCATTTTTCTAACAGTGGCTGAAAGGAACTATTTCCTCAGGAAAAGAGCTGGAATGTCAGGGTTTGCCATGCACAGTGGGTGGGTGCTGCCACCCTGGGAGCTGCCTTAGCTGCCTGGCAGTGGGCTCTGTGTGAGGGGCAATCAATGGCAGTGTCACACTAGTTAGAAGTCCTTGCAAAACACATTTTCTGCTTATGCAGATAGAATGGAATGGAGGCAATATTTTATCTTGGAAATTGTGCTGAGAAGCAGCAGGACACCGTAATGGAAGCTGTGCAAACACAGGAAGAGGGCATTTCTTAGACTTGTTTTTCAGCTTAGTTTATATACCCTGTCAGAGGTGCAGCAAGCTCCATGAATATCCATGGATACCCATGGATAAAGCTTGAAATGTCCATGTCCAGGGTTACACTGCTTCCAACTACTTCTTTAGCAAGAAAATATCTGTAGTCTGTCCTAAGATCAGGGGTGAAGTTTTCATAAGCATTTGATGTGTGGGAATCTGAAATTTCATTTAAAAACCCTTTTTGCTTATAGTACATTTGTAATCTCTTTACTACTTCAGCATGTTGATTTCCAGCAGACTGGATTTTTAAACTTTTATCATTTCTGGGCAGGAACATGGACAGCTGCAGCTAGTTAGGTGCTGATGTACATAATGATATCTGATTTCTTATTGCCCCAGAAACAAGACTGCACAGGAATATTTGGAAGAAAAAGTAATCTTATTGGGAAGTGGCAATTAAGTAAAGTTTAAGAATGCTTTCTGGATGCCCCATCCATGGAAGTGTACAAGGCTAGGTTGGTGGGGCTTTGGTTTAGTGGGAAGTGTCCCTGCCCATGGCAATGCAATTCCATGAGTCTGTGTTTCTACACATTGTCTTCCGTGAATTAATATTAAGTAGAGAGAAGCAGAAGCACTGCCAATGCACAGCTGAGGAGGCTATGTTCCCAAACTTCTGTCTGCTGGGCAGTCAGCCAGCCCCCAGCAGTGTTAAGGATTTCTGCTTCCAAGGATACTCAAGGATTCCTGGGACTCTGTTAGGGCATTAGGAAGAGGAACTGAGGAGGATTTCAGGATGCAGATGGTCAGTCCTAGAGCTGTGCTACAGTACCTTCAGCTACCCTTGAGAGTCTATGAAATGCTCACCTCTGATGTTTTATTTTAGAGTTTTTTGTGCCAGGTTTTCCACTCTGGTAGCAGTTTTGTAATGCTTTTATTTCACTCTAAGAAACAAGACTTCTCCTCAAGGAGCTTAGTGCTGGGTGCAAACTCGGGCTTTGAGCCAGAAACTATTCCTGAGTTTGGTAGGTGCCCACAAAAATGTTGGACCAAACTTGGCCATCTACAGTGCAGCTCAGAGCTTTGTGAGAAGGACATCCAAACACTGTAAAAGGTCTGTTACTGCCACCTGTACAGCCAATACTCATGTAATGTAAACTTCTGGTAATTCTGGTAATTCGTACCTGATGAATACTGCACCCAGAATGTTTTATTTTCCCTTCCTTCACTGCTCAGGTGTTCTGAGGATCACTTATACCAGTCTTCATAAACCAATTAATATACCATGTTGTCATCCACTTTTTCTTTGGTTTTTCTGCCTCAAATAGTAGTGTAAGTTAATATAATGTGCCGCCATCAAACTCTTTAGGGGGTAAAAAATGTCTCCAAGCTTAGTGTCTTGGGATCTGAGTCTCTGTTGCCTCCTCTTCCACAGCTATTCATGTGTTGTTCTGTATTCCACCTTCTGTCCTGTACCTGATCTGCACGTGACAGCATGAAGAATATATGGTATAGGTGACAACAATTTTAAAAAATCAATTTGGAGTCACTGTTGTTGGACAAAATTTTTTAGATGTATTGCAGAGAGTGGCCAATTCTATTTGCAGAGGAGTTGACTAAATCAGTTAGGGGATAAACTGCAGTGACATCAAACTGGTTTTGTAAACTTCCTTAGGAAGAAAACTAGTAATTCTTGTAATAGATTTTAAAGCCTCCCCTAGACATGCTTACCACTGTTTCCTGCAGGGTTCCATTTTGAAATCTGTGATGATTTTTGAAGGCTTTTGTAATATATAGTTGCTAACTCTACATGGTTCCATAACATCAGCTGCAACATGTTTGAAAGCAGTAACTGGACAAGTAATCCTTCCAGGGAAAAACAAATCATGTCTGGATGTAATGGTCTGAATAGCTCTTATTTCCCATTCTGTGTAGTGTTTGTGATATTGTAGTGGAAACAGGGAAGAATATCTGCTAAAAACAGCTGAGAAGTCTGGCATAGAAAGATCAGGACAATTTTACCCCTAGAAGATGAGCAGGATACAAAATTACACTCAATTTTTTAGCAGATGTAACCAATGGGAATGGGGTGAAGTTATCTGTAGTTTTCATCCAAACAATATAAGTTTTCCTAAAAGACATCTACAAGGCTTGAAAGACTTACAAGGGGAAATATAATGAATTGTGCTGTGCAGGAGCTGAGATAAGAGGGTATGTCTATTTTTCACAGTATTAATTATATAAAACTCTTCATTAGCCTTTCTCTTTTCTTTTCATCTGGTTAAACTGGTGGTAAAATTGCTATCTCACAAATTTACTACCACAGACTTCTGCCTAGAAGTAATTGATAACTATTCAAATATACAAGAACTTGCCCACTAGGGCTGTTCTAAGTCCTTTGACTATAAAGCAGAATCTTTAGGGGGACTACAAGTACAGTAATACCAAAATTAATAAAAATATTTACATACATATTCCCATATAAGGCTAATTTCCATAAGTAACAAATTCTATAAAAGTAACTTAATTTGCTTTTAACAGGAGAATTTATTCTTAACAGGACAAGATTTTCCCCAAAGATGAAAAAAAAGGTGAGAAAATAAGTCATTATTTGCAAATTATTTTCAACAAGAAAGAAACTGTAGGGTAATTTTGGATAGTCTTTTGAAAATATGAGGTCTGTATTCAGGGTCCAGAAGACAAGTTTTAGGAATTACTAGTAAGGAATTTCAGAGTGAAACCTGTAATCTGTATCCTGTTCAGATACTGAGTTCTACATATTTTATAATACAAATATGTGATTATATAAAATTATAATTAGATATTGCAGGAGGGTTATGTGACTAGATGCTTCACATGACACAGGCTTTAACTCTTCAGCTTGTGAAAAAAGGTGTCCTTAAGGACAAAAGCTATGTAAAGTTGGCACCATAGAGAAGGTGAATAGCAATGATTCATCATTATTATAAAATAAGCACCACAAGGCACACAGTATACAAAATCAAACGTAAAAAATGAGGTGCTTTCCTCATGAGTCACAATGACATTATGAAATGCATTGCCACAGGATACTGTAGAGGCTAAAAAAACTAATAGGGTTAGAAAAGGGTGAATCCATCAAATGATATGATCCTACTTCAATCTGTAGTTCATCAGATCATTGTGGTTCTAGCTAGAAGTCAATGGGTGTAAATCAGGAAAGAATCACAAATCTCTTTTCTGTGTAGGTGCTACCAGGCTTTGCTGTAGACAGTCTACTGAGAAAAAATATGGACTTATGTCAGGTCACACTTTTCTTACCAAGCTACACATCTGCTTTGAAATGCATCTAACTCTTTCTGGTGATATCAGTCTTTACAATTATTTTTCTTTCATATTTGACTCAGGGCAGGAAGAAATATTTTCAACACCTATTAAATATCTAAGTTTTTCTGTTGAGTATAAAAAAGGAACAATTTAATATTTATGCTTGTAAATGTATTTATAAATATATATTTTATTTATTACATAGTTTTTGAGTGGAATGTAGAGAGGAAACCCTGACAGGTAAATGAAGGAAGCCAGTAGTAGCTGTCTCAGTAAATTGGTCTGGCTTTACTAGAAATGTAACATCCTGTGCACACTTTGAAAACAATTATTTCATATGTTGACTCAAAATTTCATTTTGTTTTAAATTGTAAAATAAAAAGAAAACAGATAGTATATTTCAGAGAAAATGAGTTCCTGAACTATCATGCTGATATATCAGGTGTGCAGCCATTAGGAAGTTTCTTGGCAATGGTATGGATACAATTCCTGTTTTTTTTATATTATGTTTTTTATAAGAATCTTTTTAGAGAAAAATATAACCAGTCAGTTTCCAGTTTCTGCTTTTTAATTCTCCTTCCAGGTCTAATGTTGCTAATAGAAAGCAAGATCCTGACTGATTCCCATCCAAATTTCATGTCTTCCTGCATCCTTTCATCTGCTCTAATTCACTCCTTTCCCTTTATTTTATTTCTCTTTCCCTCTCTTCCCTGCTCTGTATTCTCCTCAATCTCAAAACAAAATATAACTTGATCAAATAAAGAAACCATAATGGTGTGCTTAAGGAAGCTGTAAATATAGAAGTGTACACAAACCTATGGGCTGCATATCTGAAAATGTTCCAGTTCTGCTCAGGCACACAGAGCCTGGTACTTGCTTCCAGAATTGTGTAAAAATCAAGCAGGCGTTGATATACCTTATCAAATAATTGTTTTGAAAGGGCAAACTCGCATATCTTCTAAAGACACTAATCCCACATTCACATTAAATCACAGGACGAGAGAGGGAAATACAGACTGTAATTTAATATCAATTATATAGAGTATGTCTCAGTTGCACTTGAAGATAAGAATATAGATGGAGGAAGAGTTTGCAAATGGTGAGGAAAGTGGTTCAGGATTTTAAGCCAATATTAGAGGAAGAGTGAAAAATCCCAATTTTAAAAAAACAGAAAGCATGAAACAGACATCATTATAAATTGAAAAAAGTCCCTTATTCTAAATCTCAGCATGAACATACACAAACTGGATCCCAGCAGACCAAAATGAAATGTCTAAATCAGCAGTGTGCTCCTGGGTTTTCATAATACATACACTGAGAGAATATGAAACAGCAGGGTGATTTCACAACTCTGTCCAGTCAAAACAATGGAAAATATTGTGAATGCTCCTAAGCAGCTGTTGCTCAGCTACTGCCAAACACCTGAGACACATTACAAAAAGGACTAGACATTCTCTGTTAAAACATGGAAAATATGAATGATTAAGATGGCAGAGTGCATTTGATCTCTGTAACCTCAGCTGGAGTGCCCAAGCACTGCCTGAAGTTCAGCAGGGCAGGAGGAACTGCAGCATGCTGATAGCTGCCAAGTCCCTGCCTTTGTAGAAGGAGTTTGGTGATGACTTGAACTGTTTGTACAGTACCTAGCACAATAAGATAGTTGTCGAGAGATGAAACAGTAGGAATAATAACAGCAATAACAGTAAAATAATTGTAATGCACTTTAGTTTCAGAAGTAGATCTTAAAGCCAGGAACACAAATACTAACAGTTAGCATCAAATAATGCCTACGGAAGTACAAATACTATCATCACTTCCCAGTTCTCCTCAGAACAAACTTCTGCCTTGAGGATTTTTTTTTAAAACCCACCAAAACACAAAGTGACAAAATAATAAATAGCTCTGAAAACCTAGAACAGAAATGGAGACCTCCAATATTAGAGTATGTGTTTTCCTTTGCTTTTGTAAGGGACCATCACCTAAAGGATTGATGTAATGATGCTACGAACTTCAGCTCACATAGGACAGACCCTGGATAGTGTCCAATGAACAATCAAGTATTTCACTACAAATTTCTTACTAGACCACTGGAATTGTAGAACAATAAGCTTTGCAGTTGGTGATGACTTCAATAGTGATACTAGATTAACCCATGAAGCCCCAGGCATTGCCCTAAGTACTACCATGATTGTAGCACTTTACCTACTAAATTGCTGCACCATCTAAAATTGTGGAAAACACCTGTATCAGTGTAATTTCTATGGCTTTTCAAAACAGTTGAATTTTCTTTAGAGAAGGGTAGATAATTCTGATCACAATCCCAGAAAATCTCATACTTTAGAAACATGGTTTCAAATTATTTTTCCATGTTAGTACTGATTAGCTGTATTCATATCTATGCTACCTGGATATCTTTCAATTATCAAAATAGTTTGCTTGTATAAAGACTGTAGTATTTCTTCTTTCTTCATATTTTTTGTATTTTGATCTAGCTGGGACACTTCAAGATCTTCTGGAAAGGACCAATGCAACATTTCTGCAGGAAAATTTACAGTAGAGGGGAAATGCTGATAATAATCAGTGTTGATTGTATTCTGTAATGCTGTTTCCTGTGTGGACCTCAGCTGCAAAGATTACAGCTTCTTTTTCTTCCATATGGCCCACCAAATCCCCCATTATGTTCTTAGTCTCTTAGGGTAAGAAAAAGCCTCTTCATAAAACTAAAGAACCTAACCCTGTAGGATCCCATTTTCTCTATTATTCCTATCTGGCAGTATATTTAGCATATATCTAAGGCAAGCAAGCATAATTCTGCCAGCAAGGACAGCTGCTGATATATTGAGATTCATTCTTATGAGTCATTGTAAAACATCCCATTTCTTCAGAAATCATCAAGTTCTACCATCAAAGACAATATGATCTGCTTTTGTATCTATATACACACTTTTTGATAAAGCATTTACAAAACATCTTGTCTCAGACTGTGCTCACTTACCTTTGCAGAGTAGTCCATGCTCTATAAATCAGGTTTCTCATTCTCATTCTTGCATGCTGTCAACGCCACTCACACAACAAATCTGGATGTGTCTGTAGTGACCTCCAGATTCTCATTTTCCATAGATCTGTAATGAGTGCCACAATGAGTAGTGATTGTTTGGTACACAGATGTTCTGAAGTCTGTAAATGACAGAATTTTTTTTTTATTATTATTTTTTTTACAGAGGATTTTGTCACAATGTTTTTTGTTAACACATGCTCTGTTATTGTCTACTAACCCTGACACAATGTTCTGAGATGGTTTGATATGCCTGTTTATATACAGTTTATTCTCTACCTAATACTTTTTGTACTATCATTTCTTTAATACAGATCATCACATTTAGTCTGCTTAGTCTCCTGTCTTCCATGGGATTTAGTGCTGTTTTGGCACTACTGATATTTTGCCATTAACTTTGGGCGAGGGGTACATTATGTGCAGCTTGGAAAAGAACTTAATGCTGTCTATTTTGCATTTTAGATTTTCTCACTGTGGGAGACCTGCAGCTTTCTGGGGCCTATTTCACAATAAGAGAAATATTACAAAGCAATATTCAATTAACAGGTCTGGGAAATGTTGTATGGGCAAAGAAGGTTTTTACCAGATGCAGGAGTCAAAGACTTCACTTCTCAGGTATTGAAGGTTGTGTGCATTGTCTCCATCATACTTTCAAATCTGTACTTGGAACGTATTAACTAGCATATTGGCTAATATACTAATATGGTTTGCTGTACTTTTAGGCCTAAAATTTCTAGCTGTGGCATCAGTAGTCTTGCCTAAAGGATTCTGCACATATTTCTATCCTTTTTAAATGCTGTTAGGATAGCAACATAAAGTATCATGGAATGGTGGAATGGTTTGGGTTGGAAGGGGACTTATAAATCATTAAAGATCTAATAGTGAATAATTGCACAAAACATTTGCAACAGTTAATTCAGCACTTTTAAGCAGTTTATTAAAAAAGTAGACCCCCTTGAAAAATTAATTCTATTATCCCTGTCAATACCAGCTAAACTAACTTACCAAGCTCGTGCTTGTTGGTATGGAGAAGGAGAAGTCAATTTCACTATTCTGCCATGTGAGACGCTGCTTCTGCCATTTTCTTGAGCACCTGAACATTTTGGAAGGTTGCACTGCTCTGAGGGGAGACGTGATGGTGCTCAGGCGTGACAGAACTGGAACCTGACCAAAGTTGTAGTGACCTCTTGCTACCAGAAAACATCTACCACCCAATTGCATGGAGACTTAATCAAGAAGGTTTCTGGATCACTGAAAGCAGGTCATGCAAACAGAATCTTTGCTGGCTGAGGCAGGTCAGGACTTGCTGAAGATGACCATGTTCACAGTGTGCCCTCTTTGGTGCAGCCCGTGTTGCCAAGTCTTTGCAATAATAATATGTCAATCACTTCTGCAGGAAACTGGCAAAATCTAACTTTGTGGACTGCTTCAAATGTTGATGATATTAATGGCATTTATTTTGGACCTCCTGCTTAACAGGCTCTGAAAATCTCTGCCAAGGGGGTCTTTTTGGTTTGCTCGTTTTCATAACTTACTACTGAGATTTTGTGAGATTGATTCTTAGAAACTCAGTTAGAGTGTGATAACAAACCCTGACATTGGTCTATGATATTCAGCTACTCAAGCTAGGCAGTGACATATCTGTCATCCTCTCAAAGAGTGTTTTCTACACTGCAAATGAATTGCCTAAAGTTATTCTGATGTCATGATATCCCTCCATTGCTCACAGCCACAAAGAGAAATTTCCATAGATTGATCTCTGTTCTTGTCAAGAAAATCAATTTCTGTGATTATGCAATATAGTTTACTACCATCAGAGAGACTTTAGTGAAGTTATTTATGGCTCTGATGTGCCAGTAGATAAATATAAACTATTAAGTTCTGTGAACTGAAAATTGACCCAATTCCTTTCTCTTTAGCCATGAATTACCTTACCCAAATGAAACTGGTTGTGGAAACCATTGTTTTTGACAAGTGAATTCAGAAAAGCGTGTTCATTTCTCGTGCTTGTGTTTGTGGGTGTTACACATCTGTCATTAAAACTCTAGCAATTTAGTGTGAGGGAGTAGTTTTGGCTCCTTGCAAGATGTCACACCACTGCAAATGTGTGTGTCTTTTTCACCCTTATCACTTATAGTGCTGGAGAAGTTACATTTATAGCAGTTTGGAAGATGGCATCCACCAGTCCCAAATATTCCTCGCTTCATAGTGGTGTCATCAGTAATTTTAAAAGTCATTCCCAAGGCTGCCAGTGACAAAAGTTCTAAGAGTCTCAGGAAGGATATAAGAGTGTATTCTGAGGAAAAAGCTGGCACAAACCAGCCAAGAAGTCAGGGCTAAAGACTCTCCTTCTTGCAGAAAGAATAACATTGTACTTGGTTATGGGGTTGTTTGTTCATTTTGGAGCATGAAGAAAATGTTGACATGTTCCCATGGAGTAGAGAAACTGAATTATGATTAGTGCCATCAAAACCAGAGGATTCTAAGAGCAAGGATGGAAAGATTTTCCTATAAATTGAGCAATCATTTTAAGAGGCAGTAAAGAGTGAGACAGTGTGGTGCCATTTGATGCCTCTAGAGGCTGCATTTAAATCTTTTATTTCAGTTTTAATTGCATTATTTCATGCATAATTTGCCTCTAAGAGGCTAGGACATTTCTAGAATAAATACTAAAATTTAGATTGCTTTGTGACAGGAAGGAAAAAAATAATCCTATAGCTGGTTATTTATTTCTTTGTTTAGTACTTCACATAATACATCACTTTCCATCTGCATCTGCAGTATATTATAAAGTAAAAGCTTTTTTTTTCCCCTCAGAAAATGCCCTTAGTAGATGGTCCCATGTCATAAGAGACCTCCTTAAATAACAAAGATGTTGTCATCTGTCAGGTGCTCTGACTACTCACAACATTATTGATCGAGATAAAAGTGTAAGACAGTTACCAGAAAGTGAAAAACTGAATCAGAGGATGGGAGGAAAAGGGAAAATTAATTTACAATTATTAAACTGAATCATTAGGACTTTGCCATAACATATCAGTCTGGGCAATTGTGACCTATTCAAGGTTATTCCTAGTGTCAGCTATGAAAATAGCAGAACTGATTAATGGCACCAGGTGCTGTCCTGTAGTCTGGATTAGGTCTGAGAAATAATATCTTCAGATACCTTTGTAAATTTATATATTGCATGTATATATTCACTTGTTATTCTGCTCTGCTAAAATTTTAACGTAAATTGGGACAAACTTTTAGTGTTTTACTCCTCTTTGTTCAGCAGTCTGAACAGAATCCCTGCCTGTCACTTCTGCTCTTTGCCTCTCTTTGCCTCAGCATGGGAGATGAGCCTGAAGACTGAGGCTGTGCAGACAACTCTGTGGTGATCATAGAATTTTTAATTTTTGTGACAATGAAATCCAAGTAATTTATACAATTTCCTCTTCTTGTCTTTTGTATTTGGATCTGTTCTTCCTTTTCAGAAGTGTTATCTCCTTGAGGAAAGTTCTTTCCTAGGGTCTGTCATAATCTCTATACATCCTGAGGACATCCAGGAAATCATCTAATACAAGTATTTCTCTTCTGGTAATGGGCAATCAGATTAATTTTTAGGTTAGTATGATTCCTGAGGCAATTTTTAGGGGTGTGGGGTAGTTATATAAGGTCATTTAATGTGAGTGGCATGTTAAGAGTTTAAGTAATTACCTACTTTCTTCTGTCAGGGTAAAAAGGTAAGAATCTCTATAGAATAATTTAGCCCATCCTAAGATACACACATTTAAGGGAATGAGTCAGCACCTAGAGGTGCTATTTGCAGTTAGAAATCATGTTGAATTCCAGGTGGGAGTTGAATGCTCAGCTAAGTAATCAAGAAGGCAAAGCTTTCAAAAGTATCTAGGCACCTTAATAGCATAAATAAAAACAATTAAAAGAAATTCAAAAGATGCTAGGATCCAAGTCTGACTTTGCTCTCTTGAACCCACTGTGTACTTTGCTGTGCCTGGAGGCTCTTTATGTTCTGCCTTTGACTTTGCAAATTTTATCTTACAGTTTATTTTTAGAAGTGAGCTGGACATTTCGACCTAATTTTTTTAAACTCATTTGGGCATCTTTCTACTGAAGGCATGACAGAGTAGCATTTTCCAAACACCCAGCTAAGTTCAAGTAGCTTCACTGATGTCTTAAATCCAGTGTGTTGTGCTTCTGCTTAGCTAGCTGTAGGCTTCCATCCAGTGGAGAGCATTTGGGTCAGGGAGCATCCAGAACCAGCTCCTTAGGGTCCTAGAATCACAGCTGGAAAAGACCTCCAAGATCAAGGAGTCCCACCTTGCAATTATCATCAACTTGTCAGCTAAAATGTAGCACTAAGTGCCACATCTAGCCTTTTCTCAGATATATCCAGGTGTAGTGGCGTCACCACTTCTATTGGCAGTCCGTTCCAATGCTTTTCAAGACTTTCAGAGAAAAAAAAAATCTTCCTGGAGACCAAGCTGAACCTGGCCTGTCACAGCTTGAGGCCATGTCCTGTGTCCTGTCACTGGCTGCCTGGGAGCAGAGACCAACCCCACCTGGCCACAGCCCCCTCCAGGCACTTGTGGAGAGTGATAAGGTCTCCTTTCCTCCTTTTCTCCAGATAAACGCCCCCAGCTCCCTCAGCTGCTCCTCGTTTGATTTAATCCCGAGACCCCAAGACCTAGGGACCCCCTAGGTCACTGTATCCTCCGCCTCCGAGTCGGAGGCGTCAGTAGGTTTAATACAGACCGAAAGAAACATTCTTGCAGTTTTTCACTTGCTGAGCTGGTTTTTTTAATTTCAACCTGTGAGTTACGTTTAGTTTGGAACGTTCTCGTGACAAAGGCTGAAATTAGACGAACCCTTCAGTGTGGCTGTGTAGTTTTCCCGGTGCCCAGCTGCTGTTTCGGAAGGGGCAGTGGAAGCCGGGCCAGCGGTGAGTTCCGGAGCAGCAGCCCGGCCGTGTCAGCGCGCCCCGCCGGGCTCAGCCGCGCTCGCCACCGCCGGGCTGCGCTCGCCACCGCCGGGCTGCGCTCGCCACCGCCGGGCTGCGCTCGCCACCGCCGGGCTGTGCTCGCCACCGCCGGGCTGCGCTCGCCACCGCTGAGCTGTGCTCGCCACCGCCGGGCTGTGCTCGCCACCGCCGGGCTGAGCTGCGCTCGCCACCGCCGGGCTGTGCTCGCCACCGCCGGGCTGAGCTGCGCTCGCCACCGCCGGGCTGTGCTCGCTGCGCTCGCCACCGCCGGGCTGCGCTCGCCACCGCCGGGCTGCGCTCGCCACCGCCGGGCTGCGCTCGCCACCGCCGGACTGTGCTCGCCACCGCCGGACTGTGCTCGCCACCGCCGGGCTGAGCTGCGCTCGCCACCGCCGGGCTTTGCTCGCCACCGCCGGGCCGCGCTCGCCACCGCCGGGCTGAGCTGCGCTCGCCACCGCCGGACTGCGCTCGCCACCGCCGGACTGCGCTCGCCACCGCCGGGCTGCGCTCGCCACCGCCGGGCTGCGCTCGCCACCGCCGGGCTGCGCTGCGCTCGCCACCGCCGGGCTGCGCTGCGCTCGCCACCGCCGGGCTGCGCTGCGCTCGCCACCGCCGGACCGTGCTCGCCACCGCCGGGCTGCGCTCGCCACCGCCGGGCTGCGCTCGCCACCGCCGGGCTGCGCTCGCCACCGCCGGGCTGAGCTGCGCTCGCCACCGCCGAGCTGTGCTCGCCACCGCCGGATTGTGCTCGCCACCGCCGAGCTGTGCTCGCCACCGCCGGATTGTGCTCGCCACCGCCGGGCTGTGCTCGCCACCGCCGGGCTGCGCTCGTCACCGCCGGGCCGCGCTCGCCACCGCCGAGCCGCGCTCGCCACCGCCGAGCCGCGCTCGCCACCGCCGGACCGCGCTCGCCACCGCCGGGCTGCGCTCGCCACCGCCGGACTGCGCTCGCCACCGCCGGACTGTGCTCGCCACCGCCGGACCGTGCTCGCCACCGCCGGGCCGCGCTCGCCACCGCCGGGCTGCGCTCGCCACCGCCGGGCTGCGCTCGCCACCGCCGGGCTCAGCCGCGCCCGCCACGCTCAGCTCCGGCCGCCCGGAGCGCGCTCATCTCCGGGGAAAGGCAGCTGGGTCATCTGCTCTTTACTCTTTAATCTCCCTTACAAATTCACCCTTCTTCCATCTCCCGTGTTATACTTTGTCAGACTCGCTCTGGCTTTACAATGCCGCAGCAGTTCACTGGCACCTCTTTTTAATAATAAAAAAAAATAGTATTTACAGCGGATGTCCCGTACACAGAGGGTGAAAAATGTGCCTCGATTTTATTTTTTATTCCAAATATAGTAAATGAGTATAATACACTTCTCACCTTGCTTTCTATTTGCAGACAATCCCCCTTTCCTCAAAATTTCACTTTTTGAGTACTAGACCATCAACCTCCCTCATTCTCTCTCTGTCATACACCTTCTCGAACAGGAATAGCAAAAGTTTGGAAAGATCCTGTCAAATGCTCCTAACTGTGTCTAGCTCTAGCCACACAGCACCTCAATGAATCTATTTGCATCGGCACAATTAAATATATACATATGTACTTTGCTTGTTCATGAGTGTAGCATGGTATCAGTGATCAGACTGGACCCATGAATATAATTGCTTGAGAAAGCCTGTTTTAAAATCTGCCAACAGATAACACTGCAGATATAAAGAAAAAAATTATGTATGGAGTGGAGCTAAATGTGGAAAATTAGGATGCCTTAAAGCATTTAAGCCAGTCCTCTGTATAAATGTCCTATATATTATGCCAGGCAGTGTACAAATGCATTTATTTTGGTGAATATTTAGTATTATGCATATCTCTAGGTTAAACGGCCATGTTAGAAGACACCCTGTATATACATATTTTGTTTATGAAATAGCAAGGCCTTTCAAAGGTTATTTCAATTTTTCATGTTACTTTCAGAACTGATACAGAGTCTATACTTGACCAGGGCTTAAATAAGATTTTAATTTTTAAAAATACTGCATTTTAAATTAACTTCGACTTCCCCTTGTCTTTGTGCTCATTTGGTGAAGCTCACACTGTCATGACAGTGGTTGACAATAATAGATAAAGTGCTGTAGATAAAAATGAGGTTGATACATTTTACATGAAAGCCCTAAAGCAACTGGGTTTTTAAATCAACTATCTAGCTGAGATTGCTTTCACTTTCCTTTTTAGCACTTCATTAGGCTCACTGCAATTTTCCTGCAGTACTGAACTGCTGCCCCAGTCACAGTTCATTTTCCTCCTCTAATGTCCAATTATTCTGTTTACTGAAAATTATCATATTTTAATTTCACAATAATTTAATTAAAATATTTCATTCTGGAATATAAATCAGCAACAGAGAGCAGCATCATGCTGCATTCTTCTGTTACAGCTCTGTGGCATCCTGGGAAACAGCACAGCTGCCACAGCTTGCAGGCTGCAGGAGAGTTTGGTGCCACCCCGTTCTTGTTTTTGACTGTCACTGAGTGCCCTAAAACATTTTTAGGCTTCTAAAGTCCAGGAGCAGTAGCAGCACCTCTGCAGTGTGCCCTGAAATCCTGAATGAACAGCCAGTTTCTTCTCACTGACACTGCTTTTGTACTGGGCTTCCTTTAGGCTTCAAATTGTGGTGACTCTCTCTCGCACAGCCTCTCAGTGTTCCTCTTCCTACCTATATTCACCAGCTCCAGACACCCAGGAAAAAAGAGTTCTAGCAATCTTCAGTACAAATGCCTGGGTTTTGCAAGCAACCTGCTAGCACACTGAGATGGCAAAGATGTGAAATTACTTAACAATTGAGAGCTACCTTACAAAACCTAGTGGAAGATTTCAGCTCAGTAATATTTGTGGGATGAGGACAGCTACCACAATTTTTTCTTCCTCAAGGAGGAATATAGTTATTCCTGTTTGGAACCCCTTTTCCTTGACATTAAGATGGTTCTTTTTGACCCCATCCCTTGGGAAAAAGAGCTATTTAAAAACTGGGATGAGCTACCAAGCCAAGGCTGGGGCTGCACACCCTGGCTGATGATGAGGAAGAATGTGTGGTCAGTTCACAAACTTCTATACCACAAAGTTTCACAGACACAATACAAACAGCTTACATTTGTGAGGCCTCTGAAACAAATCTAAAAGGAAACCTTTTGAAACAAAGCACTCAGGAAAAGTTCAATGCCAGAGTATTTCAGCGAATATTTTTTTATAAGGAAAAAGAGAACACAACTAGAATGCTGTGTCCCTCCTAGATTCCTCATAGGAATCTCCACCCATGGAGAGCTTCAGTACTTGGATATACAAGGTCCTGAGGAATCTCATTGTTATCTCATTTCAAGTTATCCCATCCTCAGGCAAGACATGAACTATCATGTCTAGAAATCTCTTTCAGACAAAACTTGTATTATGATTTGGTGAATGGAGTAAAATGTCTTGTTTCATAATACCACCAGGCCTGACCAGGTTGTGTTATGATTTTTTCCTTCTATTTTCTTCAGTAAGGTAATTGCCTTCCTTTTTCCATGCTTTTGAATTAAATACAGGCCAGAAATCCAACCCCCCCTTCACAACAGATATACCTTTATCTGTGAATTTGCCCTTATTCATTTAAAATATGAAATTTGCCTTACTCAAAAGGATATTGTCCTACAGGACAGTATCCTTGACTTTATAGACACTAACTTTGGCTTGGACAGACTCCCCTCAGGCTGCTAAGACAGCTAACTCAGGGCTAGGATACACTTGGGCAAAGGCCAAAAATGCCAAAAAATTATCTGCATAGTATGACAAGTATTTTTCTCAGAAGTGAAAAAATTCTTCAAAATCTCTATTTCTTGCTGGAATCCAAATATGGCTGGGATGTAGAGACCAGTAAGAATGAACCAATTTACTGGCAGCAATCCATTAGGGAGAAAAATGCCCCTGTTTCCAGGTGCTCCTGGTAATCATGACAGTCTGATAAGACAGAACGAGATTCACTAAAGAAGGGAAAGTCTTCCCATGTGACATGAGCATCAGATCTCCTTAGGGCAGCTATGAAACCAAGGTCAACTAGGGAAAAGTGGGAGGTTATAACTATAGAGAAATGGTTCAGGAACTGGGATGCAGTTTCTGAATCTGTGGTCTTACACACACTTTATACATATATATGGCTCTATATATTCTTGCCTGATATGTACTTATTTATTAAGCATACTTATTATTTCTTGTCAAAAGTAGGTGAGATGTTCACAAAAGAATGTGAGAGCATTAGTGTATCAAAATCTCAATGCTTTTGTCAAAAATATTTATAAAATTGTTTCTTATAATATGAGTAGGTGTTCTTTGACACTGGCAATAACTTCAGCAGAGTGACTCTGATTATAGCTTGTTCTTAATCACAGTAACAATGAGTAGGGATAAGAACTAAAGTTCTGCATCCAAAGTTCATTTCTGTACAGGATGTCAATTAAAAAAAATAGAATTTTTCCATCCATTAATGCCTTTGAAGAAAGAAAACCATTCTTTCTAGTAAGTAGGGATTTTTTTTTTTAAACAAACCTTCTGTTTTGTAAAATCAGATTACATTATCTATTCATACTATATATTTATTAATAATCCAGATGATGCTTTTTGGGGGAATGTGTGTTCTTTTTTTACATAGGTTATTTTCTGCATAGAATACTTTTCATTGGAGACAGAAATTTTGATGTTTTTTTTCCTCTTTTCCCTTATTTTTAATCTAGGTGGCAATGATGGAAACAAATCCATAAGAATAGGTAGATGATGAATAGAACTGCTCAGTGATTGACCAAGGCAATGGTCAAAATCCAGAGCACCAAATCAGGGCACTGTGGTGATGATTAGCACACTATAAAAATGTTGAGTGATGAGCACCTTCTATTCTTAGGCTCCAACACGACATTTCCTTAAACTGGGGTAATTGAAATATGAGACTGTAGAGTGAACTTGACATGTAGGGGAAGGTGCATGCTGGAAGGAATGGGAAAGAAAGAGGTAACAGGGAGTGTTGTGATTAGGTGCATGAGAACTATAGTGCATGAGACAGGTAGTGGTTATGTCCAGGTACCCAGAACTGAACTTAACTGGATGCAATCTGAACCTCAGTAGCTGTTAAACTTCCAGAAGAAGATCTCTATGTGAAAAAGTGTCTGTAGTCCCCTCTAGTATAACATTTTAAGTCCCCCAAGCACCCAAACTCACAAAAGCCATGGTTTCATAACTGGTTTTTCAAAGGCTGTTGAAGTTCCACCCTATCAAACAGTTTTAGCCTTGAACTGCACATTAGCAGTCTCAAGTGTACAAGACTGGCAGCTGGTTCCCTTTTGGAAGGTAAAACCCATGTCAGCAGCAATCCTGCAGCTTGCTACCATTTGACTTGACTTGCTGTGCTTGAATGGCCCCCAAAATCACCTCAGAAAACAATTATAGCTCTGGAAAAATTATGGAGAACTGCATTATGTATTCAGCTATTTTCAGGTTAAATAACGTTATTAGTAAGTAGGTGGAATTACAGGAACCCCATGAATCTGATATTGGTAATGAGGGAGAGATCACAGAGAAATCTCTTTGGTAAACTACATATAAATCTGTCAGGAGCTAGAACTTTCCAGTGCTACTGAGCTGGAACCCTCATTCATGGCTGTAAGCATTGATGCATCTTGAATTGACATTGAATTAAATAATATCCCACATGCAATATGGCTGACATAGTTATTCATAACACAGAATTTATTGGTCAAATATTTAATGCAGTCTCTCTAGCACTCTAGTCCTTTCTCTTGCTTTTGGCACATGAGCCTACGATAAAAAGCAAAATTATTTTGGTTAACCAGTGTGTGTATTTCCTTTCGTGTTTTTTTGCCAAAGAGATACATGAGTGGAAACCAAGAAACTCACACAAAAGCTGTTGCAAAGAGAAAGATCTGTATTCTGTTGCTTGTGGGAGAGGGCAAGGGCTTCTTCAAATATAACCAATAACCAAAGGAAAATGGAAATTGGGCCAATGGATAACATTGGCCTGCTACTGGATGGAGCAGAGGTTGCAGAGAAGACTGAGCATTCATTTTGCTTCAGTCTTCACTGATGTGGCCAGCCCTCAGGACTCTCTGGCTCAGCAGACCAGAGAGAAGGTCTGGAGACAAGCAGCCTCCACCTGTGGATTGCATTTATTGTAATTTTTCTGTTGAACTGTAACTCTGACCTGAAATCTCTTTCAAGGCAATGTGTGGGACTCATTTCTCCTGCTGGTTTACTTTCAAACCAGCACAGGGACTGTTCCATCAGGCTATTCCATCTGCTCCTTTGCGTCAAAGTATCAGTCCTCTTGCAGTTCAGTATTTTTTTGATTGCTACCTATCCTGTAATCTTTAATTATTTAAGCAGAATGAAGCTATATCCTGTAAAATTCCTTAAAGACAGGATGAGAGAGGCCCATGTACAACTTTTTTGTGTGTCAAAGAAGACAATTCAGTTTTTTAACTCCTGAAGTGTGAATCAGTCTTTAAGTTACAGATTTTAGACCATAATTGCATTCTGGACATGCAGCTGTTAAGATCAAGAGGCAGATACACACGTGAAAGTCAAACATTATAAAAGCAAGTACATCTCCTGTAAAACTCTAGTCCAGTAGAAATTTGTTTCCAGGCCTTTTCTAGGCAAATTTTCTCCTCCTATCCTCTGATTTATGTTTTAAAGTCAACAGAAAGCATTTGAAATTATGGTACAGAGAAGGGAAGATTAGAAGAGTTTCACAAATCCTTTACCATTTGGAGTGAAAAGGTATTTTCTGAGCCAAGATGGCTCTCAAGAAGAAAAAAATTATAGTTCTGTACTTGATTTGCTTTCTGTGAAGTATCATCCAAGCGCACACACTTAGGTACAATAATCTCCAATGTAATGTACTGTTTTATTTAGCAGCAAATAAAATGTGACCTCTTCACTTTAATGAAGAGACATCTGGAAAACTTCCCATAAATGCATCTTTTCTTGTAGACAAATGTAAGGAGAATACAGTACCTAGCTAATCAAGAACCTTAAGCAATCATTCAAAGCTCCTGGCTTTTAAATCATTACTACTGCTCTTCTAGTGACATAAAAAGAAAATGCTGCCAACATCACTCCTTAGCAGATAATAAAAAACTGTTAGCAGTGGAAAATTTTGGACACAGTGGATGTAACCAACATCTCTCAAGCAGGTGCCTATCCCACTTGTGAAAATTACCCTCAGTGGGAGGTTTGGAGGTGCTGCTGCTTTGAACAGCCTCAAGAATGTTGTAATTGGATAGCACAAAACCTAGAACCAAATATCCTGACTCAGCTTCCCCATGGCTCATATCCAGACAGGAATCTTGTTTCTTGGTATAGCCTGGTCTGCACAAAATGCAGAGGATAAAACCCACCCAAAACAAAACAAAAATTGTTCAGAATTTTTTCTGCTATGTGTTGGGATAGGAAAAGTTTCAATGTTTGGATCAATTTCTGACTCTATCCAAGTCACTTTTTTGCCCTCTTCACAGTTATTAAAATCCCAATAGAGCATGACAAATAGTCAACTGTTTGACAGGTGGTGTGGTCTATCCCCAGCCAGAAACAAAGGCCCACACTGTCCCACCAGTGGGATGTGGGAAAGAATCACAGGGGTAAAAGCTGGAAAACTCTTGGTTACAGCTAAATATAACTTAATACAAAAGTAAACTGTTTATAGTTTAATATAGCAGGCAAAAGCTGCACACACAAGGAAAGCAAAGCAAGGAATTGATTCACCATTCCCATACTTGGGTGGGCATTCAGCTGTCTTTGGGAGAGTGATTAACTCAGGAAGACAAACTCCAACACTCTGAATGTCCCCTCCTTTCTCCTTCTTTTCTTCTCTCCTCTTTAAATCCTGAGCATGATGTCATGTCCTTGGAGTATCCCTTTAGTCTGTTTGGGTCATCTGTCCTGGTTCTGTCTCCTCCCAATCTCCCAGGCACTCCCAGTCCTCTCACCAGTGTGGCAGTATGAGAAACAAAAGAGGCCTTGGCTCCATGTGAGCTCTGCTCAGCAATAACAAAAACATCTCTATATTATCAACCTTGTGTTCAGCACAAATCCAAAACACAGCCCCGTGCCAGCCACTGAAGGAAACTTACTCCATCCCAGCCGAAGCCAGCACAAGTCATTGTCTCATTGCAGATGAAGCACCCACTGCTGCTTCAAAGGCTGAAACTCAGCCGCCTTTTTTACCATCTGTAGCCTACAAGAATATTAGGACAGAGAAAAATCAGAGCCAAAAAGGTGAAAGATGCCAGAATTTTGATGAGAAATGTAGAAAGTACTGTTCCTAATGAAAAAATCTCTATCTTTTAACAGAGAATAACTATAAGCCTTTTATTATGACAAATATATCTTATGGATGAGCCGTTGATTTCTATGTACTATATAGTATAGTGGTTACAAACCATTCTGAGAATAACATGTTTTAGCAAACTGTAGGATTTTAGGCTGACATAATTCATATTATATTAGTGTTGGTGTACTTCTTTTACCTCACAATAAGATGGAAAAAGAATTACAGCCGGATTTCACTTCCTGGATCAGGTTTGCAAAGTTCCTATGCAGGCAAGTTATGTGTTGTCACTCAGAATTAAGATTCTGTTCAGGGGCAAGCGTACAGGAAAATTGATTTCAGTGCAACCAGAGATTTGGTGTATAGGATGGGGGCTTCCAGACTGGCACCAAGCAGCAAGGAAAAGAAAAACAGTTCTGCTTCCAGCCAAACCCTGGCACTCTCCCTGACTGTTTCTGACTTAATTCCAGGTTCTTGTGTACTCTTACTTCAGCAGAGGCACAGGCTTAATTTTCTCCCCACAGTCCCTGCAGGCAGCTTGTTTCCATGCTCTCCCCTCAGCTGACTAGAGCTGTGCTGCCAGGGCTCAGTTCCCTTTTTCCTCACCTGCCTCCTTTTAAACCTTGGAAAAGTCACAAGGGAAAGTGATCCTGATCCTCAGGTTTAGGAGGCTAATTCTCTCTCTCTCTCTTTTTCTTTACATGTCCTAAAGTCTGTCAGTCCTGTCAATACAGACCAGCTTGGTCCCATGCCAAAGCCAGGAACACTAGGTGCCTTGTAATGAGCCTCACACATGCCAAGTGGATGGGTGGAGGATCAAAGGGGAGTGCTCATGTCAGGGGTGTTTTATGTCTGACTCAAAAGCTTCAGCACTCAACTCTGGGATGGTCACGAGCTAAAACACTAACCCACACATTATTTGTTCTGCAATTTCTCAGAACACCACTTTGTGTGAGAACATCCCTTTTGTACTTCGAAAGGGACAAAATAAATATTAAAGAAGATGTCCTTAGGATTCTCATTGGTGAGATAGATTCTTAAAAGAAGGTAACTAGAATTCAATTAGGTTTCAATGGTGGCTGTTGGTCTGGAGAAGATAATGTTGATGCTGACTGCATGAAGTCTTAAAGTAAGGGAGACTGAGTTAGCTCTTAGGCTGAGTTAGAATGCAGACATCTAGACAAGCAGAAAGAAATCACTATAACTGTTTATATTTCTATTAATGGTAGAAATGGTGGTGGGGTTGTCAGTTCTTTCAGGTATTCTGTAGGTTGCCCAAGGTACATCACTTCCAAACAAAGCTTATTAGCTATTTATCACTCACAGCTGATTTGATCCTGCTGTCAAATTTTTACAATAATCTTCTGTTTGTATTATCTGGGATATATATGGTACTTCAGAGTCTTTGGATATTTTAACATGTTACTGTTAGAGATGTTGCTTGGTCTCAGTGTTCTCCAAAGTACAAATTGTGTTTGGGACTGTGATTTTGGAGCACTGCCTTCTCATGTTGCTGCTTTTTTATGTCCTGCATAGACTTTGACTTGACTTGATACTGCTCAAGAGTGCTGGAAAGTTTCACACTCAGATATACCATGTTGCAGCCCTCTTAGTTACTTCCTTCAAGGATTCAATAGTAATTTACCTTCAAATGCACGTTTAGTGACTTGTCCCAAAGAAACAGCTCTTTTCCTTCCAGGAAAATGGTTGCTTGGAAATACAACATACGGAATCAATTTGTATTAGTTGGAAGTGTTACTAAGAATAAATTGTGAGGGATTTTTTGTTGGTTTTTTTTAACACCATAGCCACTCTGCACTAAACAGCTTTAAGAGGCACTCTTAATGATTGCCCCACATTTGTATTACATACAAAACTGTATTTAGGCAGTTTTTTACACTTTGTAGGAGTTTCACTAGGTCTGCTTTTTTATGTACTTCTTGTGAGGGGAGGACTTAACTGGCATTAAAGCATTTCTCTGCAAATGTTGGTGTGTTGGGAAATTCAGCACAAGATGAAAAACCTCCTGTGGACAAGCACTAGGACAGCCAGTGTGTTCTGTGCAATTTTAGCCACTGGCCTATCTGTAATTGTGACCAATGCACAGACATTACCTACCCACTCAGCAGCTCTCTCCTGTCTTCCTCCTTAGAGACAAATTTGCAGTAATTGAATTTTCTCTTGGGCTTCACAAGATCTTGCTCACACATATATAAAACAAACCAAGCCTTACCTCACAAGTATTCCAGTGTTAAGACAGTCAGTGGAAAAGCTACAGTCGGTGGAGGTACCATGGGCTTCTTTCTTTGCACAGCTACTCTTTTTATACAGCAGCAATCTCCATCACAAGCTTGTGCAGCTATTAGAGATTTAATTTATATGCAAATTTAGAGGTACATAATTAATTGTCTTCTGCATTAAAAAAATCTAGACAACAAAATGTTAAACTTACTGGTGTTTTTCTCATTTTTTTCTACCTGTGTCTCACGAATCCTGCTGGTTGACAACTGTGTCACTGGGCAGAAAGTAATAAAGCAGGAATATTTAGACTTCTTAAGAAGGCTGTAATCTTCTGGATTTATATTTTTGTTTGTTTGTTTTGTTATTTATTAATATGAAAAATGTGCTGATTTTGTTTTGGCCTATCTAAACTACATAAGGAAGCTAAAAGTAGAGTTTTTTTATGATGCAATTGTTATATCTCTTGAAATACTTCACCTGAGCCACATGACTGGGATCCCTATTATCTTCTGTAACTCCTCACTTCACAATTCTTCTAAGTTATTGACTCTAGATTTGGAATTGCAAGAAATGCTGAGATCTGCTCCAACAGTGTCAAAAAGAGAAAGCACAAAAAAGCCCATGAAGATACAAGAGACTTCCTGTGTCAGTTAAGAGAATCAATTACAGGTGATAAGTCATTCTTGGTAGGTATCATTAATGTAGTTTGTATGCTATGCATAAAGCCTAAGACTTTCACAGCTGTGTGGGCTGTCTTGTGTCCTGAATCCTGAAGACAGGAACTTGCTGTGTTACCTCCTACAGTCCCCAGGCAGGCTCCAAGCCTGCACACACACAGATGGTACTTGCCTCAGATATTTTATAATGTAACGAAATGTCTGACCATAGTACTTACTGTCTGTAGATACAAATACAGACATGTATTAAAATATGACAATATTTTATGAGAAATAGCTTTGCTTCTTGTTAAAGGAAGCTTTTTTCTTTTCCTGTCATCTTTCTATATTTCATGGAGGGCAGATGCTCTGGGCTTGTGTGCACACTGCCTCTTTCTAACTGGCCTGATCCCAAGCACTCTTGATTTTTATGAAACCACATCCTTCTCAGTCTCTCCATTGTGAGAGTGCTCTTGTCACTGCCTCCCTGTTCAGCACTGGCTAGCCTGCTGCACTTAGCTCCTGCCCCCACCTGTGGAAAGGTTGTCTCTTCATGATCTGCTCTCTCTAAATCTTCAGGGAATTGTCTCAGAAGCAGAACTGATGAGGCAGCAATGGAAAGGGGATAGGGACCCCTGTGAGGATTCTCCCACAGCCCTCTTTCCCAGGACAAAAAAAGAGCATGGATAAAAGTAAATGATGTAATAGCCTTTTCTGCCACAGAGCACAGGGTGTAACTAAGCCCTAGGGGCACAGAGGTAATGTTGAAAATGCTAATGCCTTAGTGGATTTTTGAGACATCTTGATAAAAATTAGTGGCTAAAAGACAAACATTGCAGAGTGGAAATGTGAGTGATACAGAGCAATCAAAGTGTAAAGAGAACAGGTGAGGCACAAGCTTGCCCTTGAATTAAACAGGTGTGTTGGCTGAATTAATTTCTGCTGTAATAGCATATAAAACATCAACCCTCAAGCTAATGAATTTGTGGGGTATTTCAGATTACAACAGATATGAAAGCAAAGAGACATATTAATGATTATTCCTGATATGTTAGTATACATGTGAGAGGTGTTTTTCAGAGATTTTATTAATATTTAATTTTTGAATTAATGTATAAACCAAAGATATATAATGCAAAGCAGGGGGGAAAAAAGTTATTTTATTTATATTTTAGTTGCGGTAGATGTGGCACTGGTAGCTTTTACTGTAAATATTATTAAATTTGTCTTTATTATAATATCTAATAATCTGGTCACTTTAATTAATTTCTTACCCATAGTTTAAATGGATAAATATACTATATAACTTTTATCCATTTACACACAAATTTTATATAGACACATATATGTATATGTGCATATATGTGTGATAGGCACATATATATATATGCTTTTCCTTTTTCTCCTGGGGAACTGATGAAATGATCATACAAATAGTTTCATTGTTTAATTTTTTTTTACAGCAGTTTCAATAGAAGGAAGAGAAGAAGTAATGATGGAAAGAAAAAAAAAGGTCTGTTTTACATTTCATTTGATTGCTGGGAAATGACAAGTGAAATTTCTGTAGCTAATTAATTTTGTTACAGATGTTTCTAGTTCATATAGCCACATTCTGAGCACGGGCAATTGCCCTAGTGCCATTGACTTCCCAGTTCCTAGTCCCCAATGAGTCTAATAAATGGCTCCAATTTAAACGTGATTAGGAGCAATTCCTGCAGTGATACATTCCAAGAATCAAGGAATACATTCAGGATTTCCTAGACTTCTGCAATAATAACAAAGAAAACGTTCACCTCATTGTTTGGTTGGCTGGCATCTTTGTCTTGCCTGTGGAAAAAAATCTGTGTGGAATTTCTGGGGGTCAATAAAATTCTTTATTTTAAAAGGCATGATGAGGGATGTAACAGAATGGATGCAATAGCTATCAGTCTTTGAAGGACAGAATGTCATTTACACTCATCTTGGTAACCTATTGACAGGCAGTATGGCTCTGTGTGCAATTTACACGTCAGTCACAAATTTTGCAGTAGTTTAATGTAGGAATATTTGATGCATAAGTCCCCTTGACCCATGGATTTCTAATAGTATCTGGAAATAAATTTAAGTGTTATGAGCATGCTTTGTCCCTATTAATGGATGAATCCGTTATCCAAGATTTTATCAAAGAGTTAATGAAAGGATGCAAATATATCTACCTAGCAGAGGAAGGCATGGGCTAAACTGAAAGTCCAATGGATACATGAATTGGATTTGTGGGTAGTGAGTACTTGAAATATACCATCAGTTAGAACTGGTTGTATCATCTGCTTACTGAATAATGGAAGCAAGAATTATGATTTTTGTTCTGTTCAGGCTGGATTATACCAAGCTAATGATAACTAAACATATCAAACTAATAATTAGGCAAGACAATTGCAAGCTTGTGCTGCAAATATCCATAGGAAACCAGTTGTGATACAGAGACCTGGTTGCCATCAGGATCTCCACAGTTGCACAGAAATAAGTCTGGCAGGTGATCTGTAGTTTAAACGCAGTGATTTACCAGATACCCATCTTGGGCCTGCTGGAAGGGACCAGTGACTCCTTATCAGCTTAAATGGCTCATAGCATGGGCTTGTGTTCAGGTCCTGGATTGTTAATTGCTGAGGAATTCTATCCTGGCACTCATTTGACACAACAGAGCGGGATGAGTTTATGAACAGATGGACCCCTGTAGACTGTGGTCTACAGCTGGTTCTTCTGAAAGGGCCAGCTCAGGGAAAGAGGTAAACAAAATTAACTAATTTGAATAAACGGACTGAATACTGAAGGTATGTAAAAGATTGTTAATTTAAAGGAAAATTGTATTTTGTTCATTTTAGATACTAGTAACACTGAAGATAATCTCATTCAGCACAAGACTTAAGCAAAATTTCTAAAGGAAGGACTATTATAAATTCATATATATTTTAGTCCTCTTACTCTGCAATTATCATACATTAGATTACTCAAGAGAGAACTGTATGGGTGCTGAGGCAGTAGGGGTGATGCTTCCACTGCTTTTTTCCCTTCTTTTGATCTCTCCCCTTCATCACAGTCGTATTTCATAATGAGATACTGTGCGGTCCTCCAAAACGATGAAGGAGAAAACGCAGCCTTGGATAAATGTTCTACTTGGTAGCAAGCACGATGTGGAAAATCTGGTCACCAAGACGGCGGCAGAAGAAAACAGCGAGCACTCCACCTCCTGAAACAGAGGCTGTCGGGCGTCCCTCTGTTTTGGTTACACAGCCGCTCCTGGAAGGACCATCCCTACAGAGCCAGGCTGGCCTCGGGAGCGCTGCGAGCGCCCGGCAAGCCGCGCCCCGCTTTCGGGCGGGCGGCAGCAGCAGCGGGGGGAGCGGAGCGGGCGGGGCGCTCGGGGCCGCCAGGTGGCAGCAGGACCCCGCGGGCCGGGCCGGGCCGGGCCGGGCCGGGCGGGCCGAGCCGCGGGTGTGCCCGCCGCCGCCGCGGGGCCGCGCTGCTGCTCCGCGCTGCTGCTGCTCTGCTCCGCTCCGCTCTGCCCTGCCCTGCCGCCGCTGCCCGGGCACGGCGCTGCTGCTCCAGCTCCGCCGCCGCTGCCCGGGCCCCGAGCTCCCCGCGCAGTCCCGGTCGGGCTGCGGGCTCCGCCGGCCCGGAGCTGTCCGGGAAGCCCGGCTCGGCAGCGCGGTGGAGGCGCTCGGCAGAGCCGTGAATTAGCGGTGCAACCCGCGCCAGCGCAGCCCGCGGTAAAGACAAAGCTGTATGCAAATCGCCCTCCCCTTCCCCATCCCCCGCTCCCGGGGTCTGACGCCGTTCCCCAGACTGGTTTTAATGATACGGTGCGCGGAGTAACTTGGAATTAATTACAAGGTTCTTGACTAAAAGGCAGGGGGAGGCGGTGTCATGCGGTGGGTTCGGAGCTTCGGCCACCTGCGCTTGGCGGCGGTGGCCGGGCTGCGGAGGCTCCGCGTCTCGGGAGCGCCGGGGCCGAGCGCCCGGCCAAGGTACGGCCCGGGCGGGCGAGGCAGGGCGCGGATGGGGCTGCGGGCTGGGGACAGCCCGGGCGGGGGCGGCCTCTGCCCCTTTCCGGGGAGAGAAGTGCTTTTCGATGTGGAGTGCGTGTGTGTGTGTGTGTGTGTGTGTCTGCCTGTGTCTGTGGGGGGTTTGTAGGTGTTCTGGCTGGGGTTCCGAATTTTCGTCTGCAGACTGTACTTTTTCTGCAGACCTACATGATTTCTTCCCCTAGAAGGTGGCTTGTTGCTTTCTGGCATATACTTATCTAACTCCCACCCCCGAAGATAAATGTTTCAAAATACTGAGAGGACATGACTACAAAAACCGCTGTGCTGTGGGGAGGACTGAAGGATGTGACAGCTAGTGAAATTCTTAAAAATACGATAACTGACATGAATATTAGTTTCTGTAAATATGTATGTTATATATATGTAAGCTTGCAACAGGAAAAATAGAAAGGGGTCTTTTTGACAGGACTTTTATTTGCATCTTTCCTTCTCTCTCTCTCTCTCTCTCACATCTTTCTGTTTATCTCCTCTGTATTCTGCTTTTATGGCAAGAAGTTTGTTAATACGACATGTCAACGTTGCTGGCTTCAGACTGCAGCACTTTTTTACAAAACCAGACCGAAAAAATTTCCCCAAACCTCCACTTAATGGCACAACTGGTATGTATAAATAAAATCTTCATTATTTAAAGTGACGTGGATGTGGTTTACTCTATAGCCTCAGTAATTTAAACAGCACCTATCTGCTGCAGATAGAGTTGCTATGCACCTCTCTACTAGTGAGTTTGAAAATTCGAACCCGGCTTTGATTTATTTCATCTCTATCAGTGATTAATGCGCCATAATTAGCTAATCTCAAAGCCATTATTTACAACTGGGGCAGACAAAGGGAAAAACTGATGATCCAGCACTTTACTCAGTTTGAAATTATGAAATTGAAAAAAATGTATAGGTCTCATCTCGGAACCGGACAGCCACTCCGATAACAATAACAACGACAACAACAACAACGGCAACAACTCAATCCATTAATTACAGCTGATTCGTTTTTCCGCCGAGAAGATACTTGTACCATCTCTGAGTTTCAAAAAAGTAAGCATCTGCTGTCAGTCTTCTGTCTCGCCTTTTGTTGCTGTGTTAAGGAGAGAACCTAAATCTGCGCTGCCCGACTGCGTGGGCGGCGGGCACGGGCGCAGAGGAGGAAGCCCACGGCCACACGGGCAGGGAATGCTCGCCATTCCCGCCCCCAGCCCCGCCCGAGCCGGGTAGCCCCCTGGTAGCCCCCTGGTAGCCCGTGGCAGCGGGGCTGGTGGCGAGTGTGAGCAGCGGCCGGGGGCGCGGGGCCCGAGGTCGCCGTGCTCCGGTCGGGGCTGCCCGCCCGTGTCCACCGATTTCCTCAACGTTAAATCCTGAGATTCTCCTCCTTTTTGACTATGGGAATATGGCTTTCTAACAATATCCTAATCCCCCGGCAGCCCGGGAAGATAGGAAGGCTTCGTTTGATCTGGAAATGAGAGGGGAGACGGGAAGAACATCCACGAAAAAAAAAAAAAAGGCAAGGAGGGAATGAAGAAGATTAAGAAATTTAAATTAAAAAAAAAATAAAGAAAAAAAAAAAAAAAAAAAAAAAAAAACAAAAGAAAGAGAGAAGAAAAACAAAACCCGGGGAGTGTTAGGGTAGGAGCAGAGCAAAGGTGCTTGGTGTGAGCAGGCGCTGATTGTCCAAGAGAAGAGGTGCAAACGTTCTTTGTTCCGAGGTGCCTTGTCAGGGGAGCACACAAGTCATCGTTTTAGAGAGAGAAAAAAAAAAAAAAAAAAAAAAAAAAAAAAGCATTTTGAGAAAGAATAAATGAAAAGAAGGAAAAGGAAGGAGAAAGAGAATCCATCAAAACACCCCCACCGTGTTTATCGTTCCTGGGGTATAAAAACCCCAAAAACAAACCAACACAAAACAACATAATCTGTAACCTTTCCAGTAGCTACTCGCTCTCCCCCTCGCTCTCTTCTCTCCCTCCCAAACAATGAATTAGAGATGATCGCCCCGTGCCCGCTGTAATGCGGCGACATGGAACAAACCGGGATGTACTGGGCAGGGAAGGGGAGTGAAGAGCTGCAGGGACGGACACCAGGGCAGTGCGGGACCAGCCCGCTCCGACAGGGCCAAAATCTCCCTCTCTCTTTTCTTCTTCGTCTTCCTCCTCTTGTCTAATGAAGGATTGATCGAGACATATGAGTAATGCCCGATGCTACTTAGCCCTGGAAAGAAAGAATCCAATCTCTCAACTCCAAAGAATTTTGCATGGGATTTTAGTTCTGAGAAATGCTCCTGCTTGTCCTAAATCCAACCAAGGGAGGGGGTTGGGTGCGGGGACATCTGTTTAATTTGAAGCAATAAATACGCCGGATCTGTGGCTGTTTGGGTGTTTCCATTTTTAAAGATGATTAATCCCACCTCCACCCCCCCTTTCCAATTCGACTGTAAAGAAATGGATTAGGAATGGTATCAAGAAGGATTATTCATTTATATCAGGCAGATGGAGCTGTACAGTAGGGTTTCAAAGAAACAAAGAAAATGGTTTCTAAATGGTTGTTTGGCATGAATTATTTGGTGGATTTGCAAACAAGCAAGGCGAAGCACTGTAGAGCAAGATGTAGAGGAAACCCATCTGGCACCTTTCCCATCCTTGTCTGGGGCCGGAGGGGTTTCCAGACAGGTAGCGGAGGAGCCGCTGAGCAGACCTGGCCCGAAGGGAGCGGGGCAGGCAGCGTGAGGCTGTTCTTCCCTCCGGCAGCCCGGAGCCTCCCGCCTGCCCGAGCTGCCCGGGGCTGGGGATGGCTGGGGATGGGGATGGCTGGGGATGGCTGGGATGGCTGGGGTGGCTGGGAATGGCTGGGGATGGCTGGGGATGGCTGGGGAATGGCTGGGATGGCTGGGAATGGCTGGGGATGGCTGGGATGGCTGGGGATGGCTGGGGATGGCTGGGGATGGCTTGGGATGGCTGGGGATGGCTGGGATGGCTGGGATGGCTGGGGATGGCTGGGATGGCTGGGATGGCTGGGGATGGCTGGGATGGCTGGGATGGCTGGGATGGCTGGGGACTGCACCTGCGGGCTGCCGCGGACCGGCTCTGGCAGCCGGACCCTGCAGGCTCCGGGCACCGCGGGACTCCAGCCCGGCGGGCGCTCCTGCTCCTGCCCTCCCCGCTTCCCCACCCACCTCTCCTCCTCCCCACCTGGCCCTCTCGGCTCAGCCGCTCGCAAAGCGCAGGGCTGAGGCAGGAGGCGGGGGGAAAGGGAAGAGGGCAGACAATGAAGAAGCGACAAACTTTCGGAAGTGTTTTCATCGCGATCCGCCCCTCCGCGCCTTTCTGTTTCGCCCGGAATTTTTCAGTCAGCCCCGCGCTGAAATCTCCGGCCATTTCAAACAGTTAAAATGTGATTGACACTTATGTTAATAGTTTGTTTTTGTGCAAAGCGGATCTGCAAATTTCCAACACAAACACACTGTGTAGATCAGATGTTAGGTATAAAAATGGTTTATTGATTGAAATAATAGAAGCATTATTTTGATTTGTCCTGACATGCTGACTGATTTATAGATTCCTACGCCATTGATTTCTTCTTGTCCGGGCAGAGGGAAATGATCAAATCTCATGAAAATGCCCTGTTGTGCTAATTAAGAACCTGAGGTGCATCCATCTTTTTCTTTTCTTTTCTTTCTTTCTTTCTTTCTTTCTTTCTTTCTTTCTTTCTTTCTTTCTTTCTTTCTTTCTTTCTTTCTTTCTTTCTTTCTTTCTCTCTTTCTCTCTTTCTCTCTTTCTCTCTTTCTCTCTTTCTCTCTTTCTCTCTTTCTCTCTTTCTCTCTCCCTTTCTTTTTCTCTCTCTCTCTTTCTCTCTCTCTCTCTCTCTCTCTCTCTTTTCTTTCTTTCTCTTTTCTTTCTTATTCTCTTTCTCCTGGGACTTTCCAGATTTATTCTCCTGTTCCATGGACTTGGTGAGGGTATGTGTACTATTTTTTATCTTTTATACATCTGTTTTCACTTTGCACTTTCAATGAGCTGTAGCAGACAATAGTGAGAGAAACATCTGAAAATGCAAGGAGACAGAGTTGCATATGTGTTTCATTTCTGCGGGTTAGTCGGAGAAAACAACAAAAGGACACCTGGAGGGTGTGTGTGTGGAATAAAACACACAGTTACAAAGGGGATTGTGACCCTGTGAGAGGGAAAGGCGAGTACAACGAAAAAGGATTGCAAAAAGTAAAGAAGAGCAGTAGAAGTGAAGCAGGAAAGAGTGTCAAGGAACACTGATCCAGAGCAAGAAAAAGAAGTTAAAAGACCGTTCGGCTGGATGCTCCCTAACCTTTTTTAAAAGAAGAGTTAGAGGAAAGACATGTCGGTCCGGATAAACAAAGGTGGGGATACGCACCTGCCGAAAATGTGTATCTGCTCTATCTAAACAAATGTGTGTCTGTTTAACCATCTATACATTTATATAGGGCGATCTAGAGCATCCAACAATAATAGCAATCCTGCATCGAAGAGGTGAGTCTCACAATTCTCTCTTTTATGAAAGTGGAATCAAATCCTCTGAATAGCCAGCAGTCGTGACATCCCAGGCAGTGCTAGTTTGGCTGGACGTTCTGTGTGTTAGCTTGGTTTTGTTACCTTTTTTTTTTTTTTTTTTTCCGGTTTTGGAGGAAACAGAGTTCAGTGGGAGACAACCATATGGGGAGGGAGGGCAATCCCATTGTCTGTTTGCCTGAGGATCTCGTTTTGCCCTGGAAAAGACGATCAAACGGAGCCAGGGTCCACTCAGGAAAGTAAAAGGGATGACGGGGGTGGTGAGAGGAGGGGTGGCGGGGGGAGGGAATAAGAGTGGGTGCATGTGGATTTAATACCAGTGAAAGTATTACAGGGGGATCAGATTTAGCGAGCGAGCGAGAGGGAGCTTTTGAACATCTGTCTAATGCAGCTAATAGAAGTGACATTAGTGATATTGGAGAGAGAGAGAGACACCACCGCCGACCGGGCTGGGATTACGGGAGTCTACCCAATCCGATTAGCCGCTGTCCCTCTCCTGCCAGCGGCCGCGCCCGCGCCCCCCGAGCCCCCCGAGCCCCCCGCATTCCCCTCTCCCTCCGCTCCCCCGCATCCCCCGCATCCCCCGCGTCCCCTGGGACCCCCGAGACACCCGAACCCCGAGATCCCCGCGCCCCCCGAGCCCCCCGAGCCCCCCGATCCCCCCGGGCACCGCCGCCCCCCGCGCCCCCTCTGCCGCCGCCCCCGCAGCCAAACCCGCTGCTGCGGGGACAGCCGCAGCCCGGCGGTGCCCATCAAGCCACTCGGGTTTAATACTCATCAATACACCGCGATGAAATTCCACCCCGCTCCCGAGGAAACCTTTATTCTCCGGCTAATTGTAATTTACAATTACGCTTTACACCTCATCACGTAGGAGGTTAGGAAACAAGATTCTTCCATATAATTATTGTCCTCACTAATCTTATCCCCCTGCATATCACCTCGCACCGCAAAGTCCTATTGTTCCCTCCTACCCATTGTACCAGTCATTTAAACTAGTAAAAAAAAATAAAAAAAAAAATCCCAGTCTGCATAATTTTAGACATCACACCCACGCACGCCTCTGAGCCCGAAGCAAAAGGCATCAATGGGTTATAACTCCGGTAGAAGGGAGCGGGAGCCGGCTGAGCCGCTCAGGGTCGTACAGCGCAGGGTTCCTCGCTGGGCAGGCGGGTCCGGGGCCACCGGACCAGGGTCTCTGCTTTTGGGTCGGTTGATAGGCAATTTCTCTCTAGTTTGCTTATCTAGGCCACTAATTTAAAAGCTTTCATTGATTAAGTTACGCAGAAACATACACTTATGAACAAGGATCCTTGCACCAAAGCAAATACGTCCTGCCGCACGCACCATATGCCTTACAATCCCTGCTTAACTGTGACTGTAGCCCTCAAAGTAAAGTGAATCTCTCCAGTTCTCCAGTGCAGGGAAAATGCCTGCAGTTTGTACCTCCAGGCATTACAACATGCCTCAGCCCAGCTGAAAACAACACTGCAGCTGGAGCTGCGCCGGCCGCAGAGGAGTGTCAGCGCCGGCAGCTCTGCCAGGGACGCTGCCAGGGGCTGCCGTGGGGCTCTCGAGTACTATCAGGTTCAGCCTTGTGCCTGACTCTTCACAAGCTGTTTTACCACCCGGTAGGAGCTACCCGAAGCATGACTCAAAGGCTGACTAGCATCCAACTCATGAATTACAGAAAATTGATGCCCTGCTTAAAATTCACAGCAGTGAATTTGTAACGTTCGCATTTCTATGTGACAGTCATCTTGCAGGGAGATAACATCTAACAGCTCCTGAGTTTCCCCCTTGTAACACTGTGAGAATAACATGGCAAAGGCCAAAAAGTCTCTCTGTCGCTCATTCACACACAGTGCACACGCCAGAGTATTGTGCAGCAGTTTCACGATTTGTAGCACATCAAATTAATATCTGCCTCTGAGAAATTGCTCTGTTTTTGTTTGTTTGTTTGGTTGGTTTTTTTAGTTTGTTTGAGTGGCTGGGAGTTTCTTGAATGGACATTAAAACCTTTCTTCTTATAAACCTATCTTGCCCAAAATGAGCAAATTTTACTAATCTTTAATGTCTACATATCAGGTATCAAAGTTGCTATAAATTTAAAAATCTCAGTTTTTAATGGTAGCAATCTAGTCTGCATCAGCTTCTTAATTAGATATAGTTGAGGCAAGAACTGATGTTGGAATTAGGAGATATCACCATTGAAGAAGGTATATAATGAGGCCTATAAAGAGTCTTGGTTTACCACTCATTCATCTCTGAACATTTGCCACTTAAACAAGGAAAATAAACCCCAACATTTCCCAGCTCCTAACATCTGTTATCTTTCATTATCTTCACCAATTATTTTCAGAACAAAAGTTTATAAACTAATGTGGGAATCCAAATAATATTAGAAGAACAAATTCTATCCTACCCTCAGGCCCCATGCTCATTTTGCTTTTGTATTTCTGTTGATTGCATAGTTGTGTTTCTTTTAAGTGACACACTCTTGAGTTATTATTTTCTTATTAACCCTCTGATGTTCCTTATGGAATAGCTTGAATCATCCAGGTCATTCTTTGTTCTGAAGCAGAGGGTTTTACACTAGGTGGGTGTTAGATGTATTCAGAGGCTGGCCAGTAGGAGACAGCGACAGCTCGGGGATCAAAGCATCTCCCTACTCTGTGCACGTGCAGTTCAAAACACTATAGGGAATTTTGGCATGAATCTGTGCTTCTGCAGTGAGAAAGATGATCTTTACCTTGCATCCTGTTTTCTGGATCCCCAAACTTCATATGAATTATGTTTATAGATTAACATGAGGCACCCTAAATTAATTTTCTCCATTTTAACATTTCCTAATATTTCATTGGAGTTTTAAAACCATATATATTTCTAAATTTTAGTACATACTTAAAGTAAAATACTGAAATAAAATCAATTTTGTAACAGATTCAATTTGTAGAAGGAAAATGGTAAAAACACACCCATCTACTATTTAATACAATGCTGGATTTTACCCTGCACTGGGCAGCAATCATTTTTTTCCTAGTATTTTCCATTGTTTTTAGTAGGTTTTATTTATACAGTGCAGTTTTTAAAAAAAATCTAAAGCATTCCATATGAGCATGCAGTAGATTCCAAAATGCACCCACTCTGATGTGGAATAATAACCATTTTAAAGCTCTTCTGTGAAGAGCTCAAATTCCTCCTTACATCCCTGACACTTCAGAATGGCACATGCCTTGTACTAGAAACACTGGGGCTGAGAAAATGAATATGATATTGAATATCAAAATATCAAGAGCAGAAACCATTACTCCATAAGGGTAATTTTAAGTTAACAACACAGAGAATATCAACATGCAATTGTCTGCAGATGGGACCAAGCCAGGCTGCAGGATCCTCTACTTAGATGAATTTTCTCATCATGAAAGAAGAGCTCTTTTTGCTCCTATTAGATGAAGACCAGCACCATACAGTACACAAATTCCAAAGTAGTCATGGACAAGTGGAGTGGCTTTTAGAGAATAATTAATTGACATATTGTCTTTTAGATATTATTACAGCTATTCCTGCTTATTATGTCAAGGGCCAAATCCTGGTGGGCTACATATAATTCAAACCTGGAACCATAATGCTGGTCCCTGCTTCGTGTTTGTTTTGTAAGCAGGAAACCCTGTCTCCTGTTTTGGTTAGTTTGCTTGTGGCTCTGGTTCAAAGAACACCGCTGTACCTGAGCTTTAAGTGCAGTAGTACTAGCTATAATGTCACAGATAAATAAAATATCTGAGGTAAAGCTTAGGAAAAAAAAATAGAGAAATGTAAGAGAAATGACAGAGAGAAAAAGTATGTCTTACAGGAAAAAAGGATATGATAAAATATATGGATCAGAGAGAAGGCAGGGGAACTTGACATATTTTCTTTTACCAAGCAATGTTTTCCAGTAGATCTTTGGGAGAGGTAATTCTTTGTTGCACCATTCCCTCTTGTCCCTTAAATACTTATGTGTTCCCCAGGCTACCATGGCCAACCATGCCAAGGAACAAAGGCACTGGGAGACCAAAGAAAATCTCAACATAGAGGAGGAAGAGTGCAGATTCAAGAAGTGACATGGTCCACATTCTTACCCCTGCAGCATCACCTTTCAGTCTCATCTGTTTATCAGTGCATGCACACACAGACACACAACATGTGTCCTTTGAACTGCTTCTCAGCAAATACTGCTTGCACAGCCAGTTCTGCCAACATATCATATCAGCAACTCTACTAGTGCCAGGAGGAAAGTGAAGGACTAAGATAGAGGGGTATTATCAAATTTTATTATCTCTAAACCAACCAGGTAAACCTCAACAGGGCTGTCTTTATACCCCAAAAGATGTAACGTGTTAGTAATAATGCTGGAATATGTTGAAACTGACCAGCTAATGGGCATGGATTCTTACCAGTACTTTTTAAAGTATCCTTTTAAAACTGTGATTTGAAGACTTGGGAAGAGTACAAGGCAGATGACAGGAGCAGCATTTAGCATTGCTGTGGGCAAGGCACTCTCAGGAAGCTGATGTGTCCCTTACTCATATTGCTCTGCCAGACCAACCCCCTAACTTGGAAATTAACTGAGTAAAGCTGCTTGTTGCTTACACTGGAGTGAATTGAATATACCTCAGTAGAAATCCATGCAGTTCTACTGGTGCAAGCCTGCTGTGTAAGTGATGTGAGAATCAAGCCCTATTTCACCAGCCATTGCAAAAGGATAATTTATGATTAGGACTGTTCAGCTACTGCCACAATGCTTGAGCCTGGGATCAATGATGCTTAGAAATTAGTGTATCTTGTACCACACACAGAGGTGAGAAGAGGGCTGGGCTGGGGTTTGTGTTCCTGTTAACATTAGGGATTGGGTGGGCATTTCTCACACATTGTGGCATGGGGCAAGTGGAGGACAGCTCTGAGCCTAGAGGAGTTTTCTGGGATGCTAGGCTGTCTCTCCATCCCCTATTAGGAAGGTTATGTGAAACACTATGAAAGCCAAGATTTTTATTATTTACTTAATGAAAAAATGTATCAGTTCTTTTTGATGGTCATATTAGCTGAAAACATGATCTTCGCCGCCTTGTGTGAACTCCTTTTACCTGGGACAGCTTTTCTGTTCTGTTTCCTGGATCCTGGTTTCACTGGATGTATTCTTTTGAATGCTTGCAGGAGCTTGTATTTTTGTCAGCTAAAAGAAGAAATAAATAAAATAATGAGAAGCTTGCTTTGCCAAGCAATTAAACTCTTAATTTTTGCAGTGTAATTCTGGAAATAGGTCTGGTTTGTGTGTATTGGTATAAATGCAATTTTAATTTCACTGTGTGTCTAAATGGGGAACGGATGACTAGGAGATGTGATGTCATACTTAGCAGTAGGACACAGCCATTTATTTGGAACATCATGAGCTGTGCTGAAAGGAAGAACTTGTTTTTAAATAAATTATGTTTTAGGTATTCCTGAGATTTGGCAGGAGAATGAGAGGCACCCAAGTGAGATCACTGCAAGTTTCTCATGCCTCCCTTGGTTTGGAATTCCTCATCAGCAAATAGAAACCAAGTCTTGATTGTGGCAGCACTCTATATAAGTAACTGCTTGGCCACCCATCGAAAAAATCATGTCCTACACTTTCTGCTGGTTTCATTCCCAAAAATTTCAACCCACACAATTGAAGGGAATTATCTGTTTCTAACAGAAACTCAGGCATTTGGCAAAACAAAAAGTCCCATTTAATCAGGTATATTTTTAATCTCACTACCTTTTTGTTCTCTAAAACTGTTCTCTGCTCAGCACTAGTGCTATTATTTGACTATAGAAATAGCAGGGCTTTGTTTGTTATTTCCTGCAAATGTTTGTATCTTGAATGCTTGTGTCTCAGATGTATTCAGGGGGTGACTTTGCCTGTTGTGCTTTCAAAATTCAGGAGATTAGCATTATGCTTTGGCAACGATTTATGCTGTTGCCAAAGATCTTTGGACAAATGTGGAATTTTAAAAAATGGACCTAATGCTAATGACATTTGTAGGCCAAATTAACTATGTCATAAATCACAGAAGAAGTTGCATTCAGTGTTGATCAGAGACAGAATGATGAGGCATATATGCTTACAAGAGGGTAACTTGTCTAAAGCTGGCCTTGCCTCTGTAAAAAGGGGGTAACTCGAGCTGGTGTGTGCATACGTGGTGCGTGAGTGTGTGCATATCAGGGAAAGTAAAGCTTTATCCCACACTGGCTGTAGAAAAAAGCCTTAATCTGGATTTATTTTTATTTTGTTCCAAGAGTGACGTAAAAGAGCCTTAGAGCCAATCTGTGCTGCACCAGGAGTCAGGTGCAGAGATACAAGTGCTGAGAGCCAGAGCTCAGACAGAGAGCCAGCCCTGTGGCGGGGCAGTGGCACTGCGCAGGGGGAGCCCCTTGGTCCAGCCCTGCAGAGCTTGGCTGCCTGGGGGAGCCACCCCAGCTTGTGAGGAGGGGCTCCAGTGTCACCCCACACCAGTGCTTCTATCACCTGCCTTCACACAGTCATCCCTTTTGCCATCAGTTCTTCGTGGTTTGAACTCCTCGACCAGTTTCAGTTTTTCGCATCCAAGCTCTAATTGTAGCCTTTGGATGCTCCATTGCTTTCTTCTCTTCCTGGATTATTGTAACCCTCCTAACCCATCTGTTCTACAAGACTGACCTACTAGCTACCCCAGATACCTGACGTTTCCAGGGCTTTGCTGTTCCTACCTGTGCAGTCCTGGTGTGTAGAATGCACAGTTCCCATTTTATGACTTCAACCTTGACTTACAAAGCAGAAGCAGGACATGTTGTCTCATGATAAAGAACCTTCAGATTGTCTGAGATGATAAAATATTTATTTCTTTAATTAAAAACAACTTCTCTATTGACTGCAAAGCTTTCCCATTGCTGCCCTAGCAGTGATTAAGTCAGACACCACACGAACCTTTGAACTGTGGGCAAGCTGCAGAAAGCATTAAGACCAACAGATGTGTTAAAACTCTTTCCTTCTGGTGAAATGAAAGGCACAATTAAGTGTCTAGATATGAAATAGCAGTAGACAGTAGAAGCCACAGTTGGGGCTGAGCAAAGGACTGTTTAAGGAACACTGAGTGAGCCTGTAATAGGACGCAAACTGAAGCTGCTGCACGCCATGAAAATTCTTGCCTGTCCATCCTTCCAGCCTTTTAATTCCCACCCTTGCATCTCTCCTCTGCTCTGTGCTGACCTGTGTGTTTGTGTAATGCACTGGCAGCTGGAACAGGGAACAGCATGGCAAAAAATCTCCTAGTGAAAAAAATACCCTACATTTATGACAGTAGTTCAGTTGCCTAAAGTCACTGAATAGCCACCACTGTGAAGGCACTGGTAGCAAGATCCCTGGCCCTAGTCTAAAATCCAAGGGAATAAGTAGTCATTTGGTACTCCACGTGTGGGTGGGAGAATGACAGAGGAGTGTGACTCTGAGTAGAAGCAAGGGAAGGACATTTCCAGATGCAGGGCTTACCAAGAAAGCATAAGGGTGTGGAAATGAAGCAGCTTTATGCTTCTGAGCCGTGTGATGCACTGACACCTCACGCTGGAGCATGAACTCGACCAGCAATGAAGTGTCTGTTTTGTAGAGTACATTTTCTGAGCCACCACAAACTATTTTATAAGAACTTGATATTGTATAACTGCTCATGTCCTAGCATTTAAGCTAGGCTACACGTTTTTAAAACACACAGAGAGAGGCTGTCCTCAAAGCTAGTATCAGAGTAGAGACCTTTATATGACCCCTGTGACATCTGCCTTTGTATGACTTGAGAAGTGGTCTGAGACCCAGAGTAGAAATGCCTCCAAGACTCTGCTGCCTTCTGCATACTATGCTAATATGAGATTGATCCTGTTTCAGTATAAATTTAAATATAAATTTCTTAATGCTAATATACAAAAATACACAGAAAAATAAATATGCATGCTTTGACAAATATCAGCTATATATATGTATACCAGGACACTTCTTCATCTTTCCAGAATAAAATTCAATAAAATTCAAGCATGCCTTATCAATTGTGGAAAGAGTGTTAAAAAAACAAGTATTATTATGAAATCATGAGGGTGATGCTGTTTTCTAAGGGACTATAGTCAAGATCACCTGGCTATTCTTGTCTTTAATCATGTTGTACTCTGCGTTGTTTTCCATTTCCAGAAGACATTTTTCCTCTTAGTAAAATAAATTCATATTCATTTACCATAATGAAATTCAAAATAACTTTCAATTTAATTTTAGCTTCTAATAATTTCTTATGTAAAACAGCTGCTATTTTAAGTTTTTTTTCTCTTGCTTGCTCATGGAAAAGTGTAATGGGCTTTGGCTGGATATCTATAGCAACTTTAAAATGCTTGACTTCTTTATGTTAGCACACTGCAATTTAATTAATTTCTAATTTTTAAAATGTTAACACCAAAATTCATTTGATGAAATGAATTTTATGTTGTATTTATGGAGAAGACAGTTAAGGATTTCAGTAATTCTTAAAAACATTAACTTTTCTTCTTCTGACTTTTTGTTTTACACTTAATTTTTTAGGTCTTCATTTGTATTTGAGGTAGGTTTTGAACTTCAGATTTATGTCTCAACACCTCGCAACAAATTTTGTAAATATTCTGTGGGGGCTTGGTCCTGAAACATAAACACTTCTTCTTATTGAGGCACTGAAGAAAAACAGACCCCCTCATTTATTATGTGATATCCAGGAGGCTAAGGAGATTTTGATCTCTTTTTTTTCAGGAACATCTTCTTCAGTAAGAATAATGAAATGTCATCATGCTAAGGTGAATCATAATAAATGTTATGTCTTGGTTGACACTGAAAAATAAATCAAAGAAAGTTGTGAGAAATATTGGTGACTTTTTTTTCCACAGAGATTTGGACCAGCTCTATAAATTAAACAGCACGCGATGACAGCTTTGAGGCGGTAAGTAAACCATTCAGTAGATAATCTCCATAGTAACAAAAAAAAGTTTAACCATCTCAAACCAAAATAGCACATCTGGACCTGGCTGTGTCATATGGCAATAGGGAACATTTTATTGTTGTCAAAAGTCACAGCACACAAGAAAACTGGACAGCTTAATCTTTGTTAGTAGAAGTCAGTGAAGTACAAGCAAAATGTTTGGGAGGATTCTGATCCTATAAGACATTACATATTTGCTTACCTTTATGCTGTGAGGATCCTGTTGTGATCCATCTGCTCATTGCAAGTTAGCAGTAAAAACAGGCTCTCCCTTAATAGCTATTAAGTCCTGAAAATTCTTTCTCATAAGAGGTACCCTAAATCATGAACAGAATGGATTTGAGTAATATCTGATTCACTGCATTCCTAATTAGCAGTATTTTATTTTAATCGCACTGAACTTCAAAGCTGAAGAGTATTTTACAAGACAAATTCTTTAGAGCTAAAGATGGAATAATTTAATTAGTGTGGGTGCAGAAACTCAGATATAAAGGCTGGACTGCTGAAGAGAAAAAACTTCCTTCATTAGGGACAATGCTGTGTGTGACATCCGTATCTCTCCCTGAGAACAAAAAGGAGCAGGAGTTCCACTTTTCATCTTGTTCAAGCTGCATAAACTTTGGGTCAAGCTTTGCTAAACTAGTGCATAGCTGATGGCAGGAGGCACCCACAGGGTGGCTTTTAGGAGCTATGTGGGGTTCAGCTGCTTCTTTATCAAAGCCTTCACTTTTGGCTTCAGTATGGGGTGTAAATTTTCACATTTCTAAGCCCGTGAATAGTCAGGGAAGAAAACAGGTATAACCTTCATTCCGTCTTTTTGGTGAAACTGCCATTTCAGCAAGTGAAATGGCATGGGGCTATGTAGCAATTTGTAGGAAATGGCTACAGCAGAAATCGTGTCTCTGAGCTACACTTGTCCAGAGTTTGTCCTTCCTGAGGCTTTTCCTGGGCTGGAGTGTTCATGTACTTCCTTTTGCCCAGGCCCAGGCCTGCTCCCAAAGGCACCCTGTGAGTCTCCAAAGATACGAAAAACTGTGTCACTAATCAGCTCTCTGGGACTCTGTGAGAGCTCTGTATCCAGCCTTGACCTCCTGAAGGCAGTCAGCTCTGACAGACTTCCCTAGCACACTTTCAGCCCATCCTCATCCATACCTCAATACAATTAAAGCTACAACACCCAGGAGTTAGCTTAATCTGCTTTGTCAGTTCAATCCTTTTCATCCATTGAAACGTGCCAGGAAAGCTAAAAAGGGCCAACATGTTTTCCAGAAGTAGTAGAGAGGTTTCTAGATTTACGCCAGTGACAGTAGCATACAGAGACTTTCACACATCCTCATTTCTGGTACCACCTCCTTCCTTGTGTGCCACAGCATGGTTTATGTTTCTGTCTTTCTGTACTAACCTATTCTTCCTAAGATCTAACAGATAACTTTTAGTTCTAGGATAAGTCCCTGAACAGACCTAGCACCAGAAAATCCTGAGTGAGTGGATTCTTCTTCCCCTTGCTTGAAAAGGACAGAGTCTGCTCATAGCAAAGGCTCCCTCTGTAGTAATTTTTAAGTATGATTCAGATCTTCCTAAAGAAGAGCTTAATTTGAAGGGAGAGTCATGTCTGTTTCCACTGCATGTACCAGAAATATTCCCTAATCCTGACTTAAAAGGACAGCTTCAGTCACAAGCCAGTATTTGCAAAGTCTTGGTACAACAATGTATGTAATAAAAAAATTATTTGGCATAAGTCCTTCCAAGACCAAGAAGACATGCAGCATAGAGACAGATTTGTAAAGCTGGGTGATGAAGTAAGGACAGTACCTCTAATCTAAATGCAGTAATGCTCGTGTTTTATCACACGAATCCTCCTAAGCAACCTTTCCACAGCTCACTCAAATCACCTACTTCACCATCTTCCCTTTCATGTTCCTTTGTTAAATAGTTTAGTGGGGATATTTTGGATGGGATTCTCATCTGCATATGTTTATTTTTAACGCAAATGTCTCCATCATCTGTGCCCTCTCCCTTTGGCTGTATCGTGCTGGGCATTGTTTTTGGTTTCAGTGAAAGGTATATGGGTAATTAATTACTGCATTGCACAACAAATTCTTTACAATTTAAGGTTACCAGTGGTTCAGCAGCTCAGAGACCTCAACTCAGACTTTAACAATGTTTTGCTAAAAAGGCGTGTTAAATGTAGTTTATACATTACATTTCTGGACAAAGCAAATTTCACTTGCACCTGCCAATGGCCAACTGATAAATATACACTGGTAGAAGTCCAACAGCAGCGGGCCAGTGAGCTAGATAAATACCACAAGACACCAGAAGCATTGAAGGTTAGTGTTTCCCCAGCTCTAACACTCTGGTAGATATAAAGTGTTTTCTTAAAAAAGATTAAAAATAAATAAATCCTCTTTGCAAGGTAAAAAAAGAAAAAAAAGCATATTCAAAACATAAAATAAATTCCTCTCAGAGTCTATTTCAGTTATCTGCAGTTATTGCTAGGTTTCCAGCCTCTTAGATGTTAATTATGATTTAATCAAAATTTGTGGTCAATTTTTAAGTATAAAAGCATCTCATATGACTGGTTGCCAATTCTGAAGTCTAAAGGCCTTGCTTTATATTGCTGTAGTAGAACAGAAAATATAATCAAAGTTTGACCTTCAACTTTAATCCTATAAACAGAGAATTTGCTTACTTTACCTTGGAAACGGATGTGATTCATCACAGTAGCCCATAAATAACATGTCAAACTGTTAGACCGATCAATGAGAATAAGTTATTGAAAAATAATGTGATTGTAAAGTCTCTATGTAAACTAGCTTGGTGTTATTTTAAAATGAGGAGGGCTTTCAGGTTGAGGTAAATATTTTTTTAAGGAGAATAGTTACTATGTAATAAATGCAGTAAACATTAAACATATTTGCCCTACGCAAGATACTCTTTTTCACGAAGAGTACCTTGATGTAAATAAGCATTAAAGCTCCAGTGGAAGAGTTGGGCTCCACTCAGATCAGAACTCCAAATGGCAGGTTACCTAAACTGTCTGTTGCTTATCACCATGCCTGAAACAAAAACAGAGGGTGAACTCTTGTCCACATGGGAGCCCACGGGAATGGTTCAGTCATGAAAAACCTGCATTTGAGACCTCAAAGCTGAACACAGGAACTCTGAGATGTGAATTGGATTAATTAAATCTCCACTCTTTATTTGTGGATGTTGACTCTGAAGTCTGACAACAGAAATTTGAATATGAAGCTGCTGTTTCATGTCTTATATTTCCAACAGGAATACCCAGTAAATGAAGTATTTCACTAAAAGTTTTTTTTTTTTTGGAAGCAAAGTTTCTGGTTTTAAAATTCATTGGTGTAGCAGCGTAGCACACATTTAAATATTATGACTATATGGGAGTATTGAACTGAACTGAATATCAAAATGAATAACCTAAATTTGCTTCATGTATATTACTGAGTTTTACTGTCCAGGTAACCAGAAAGTTATTTTACTGAACAGAAGGTTGAGGCTGATTAGTCTGCATTGTCAGAATCAGAACTTGTCTGGCATTTAGATGCAGCAGCTGAAGTTTGTTTGCACTCCTTGTGTCAGTAATAGTGGAGATAGGCAAGTTATTGTGATGCCAACATATAAATAATATTTTTCATCCTATTTTATTACTAAGCATTTGTTTGTACATGATGGAGTCTTTCAATAGAAGTAATTAATGTATGAATAGGTTGCCTTGCTGTTCAATGAGACTGGGAGGTGATGGAGTTATATCTAATGACAGGTATGTACCTTCCTTTCTACCTTTCATTGCTGCCATAAAAGTTATTGAAAAAATGTCTTTTTACCTTATACAAGAATAGTTTTGTTGATCTTATACTGTAAATATGTAAAGAAATAATATGGCATTAAATAATGATGGTTTTGTGAATAGCTTTCTGACAGAGCATCTCTTTAGTATTTTTTACACATATGTGGCTTTGTGTTTTAATTTGTTAATATAAATGGAATATAGCTGCAGTCAAAAGCTTTCTGGATTTGCATGATGACAGCCGAAACCCTGTCCTGGCCTTTCTCCTTGTCATTTACAGTTTATTTATTTACTTGAACCTCAGACCTGGTGGGAGGAAATGAGGAAATTTCAGGAATCCCACGTGGACTCAGCCAATCTCTGCCAATGAGAAGCTGCACCAGGGTCTGCTCGCTGGGAACCCGCCCCCAGTGAAGCATCACCTTCCCCACTTGTCCCAGTGCCTCTCTCCGTGTGCAGCCTTGGGGCACAGCTGTGGCTCCAGCAGGGTGACAAGGGGGACCCCCAGGGGTCAGGGGTCCCTGGGGTCCCTCTGAGCACAGGGTGCTGCTCTCACAGACCTCCTGTCCTGTCGCAGCAGCAAGGCTGGAGCACAGCTCTGCTGGTGCACTCAGCAGCTGCTGGGGCACTGTCATGCAGGGCCCTGAGGAGAAGAGCCCAGCCCAAGTGACTCCTGGCTCAAGTGGAAGGCTAAGGATGGCCCAAGGGCAGAGCAGAGGGGCAGAGGGAGGGTGGGGAACAGGGTGTTGCACATCTCCCCAAAGCAGCTGCATTTCCATCCAAGCCCAGCTGCCCCTTGTCGACAGAGAGGCTCCTGTGGGCTGAGACCCACTCCACCTGCAGAGGGAGGTTGCTGGCCCTGCACTGTGGCATCTCCCCCAGCCTGCACAGCCAGGGCAGCCCAGGGGAACAGGAGCTTGATTTCCATCATGCCCCATAAAGGGGATGTAGAGAAAGGCTCTCTTGAGAAGGTTGGAGCAATGACAATGAAAGAATTTTTGAACTGTTTGTGCATAGCTTCCTGAAATGTGCAAGAGAGGAAGAAAGAGACCAGAAAGGCGCCTTCCTGATGATTTAACAAATGGCATTGCCATTCTCATCTGCTTGGGATCTACACTTCCAGCTTTCATGTCTTGGTTGTAAAATGAACTTAGTACTGCAGTCAGCATTTGCAGACATGCTTCGATATATTGTAATTGAAAGAACCTTTTAAAAGGTGATTTCCATAGCCAACAAAGCTTACTTTCTATTTTCTTTTTATGGACTACTATTTTTGACAACTCAGTGCTAAAAATCATCTCTATGCTCACAAAACTTTTTAATGGCATGCCTTCCATAACATCGCTTAAAGCAAACAGCACATAATTCTCTGTGTTCTGCTTTAATATTGTTTTTGATTTTACAGATCTTTATTTTGTGTTTGAGGATTTATTTGTGGAAAGAGTGACTTCTGATATGACTACTGTAGCATCAATTCTTCAGTCAACGCTGGGCAGATTTAAGTAAATAAATTCCACTTAAGGTAGAGTGAAAATTTAAATTGCTCAGCCTTGGAACAGAGAAGAGACTTCTTTAAAATATTTTAATTTCCAGAAGAAACATTTTTTTATCCAAGAAAGAATAGTGAACTCTAAACATCTTTTTGTTTTTGTGGTTACTATTCTTGTTTGATTAAAAGAAACATCTGTTTTAAGATGGAGTAGCAATATCATGTCATTACTGCTTTCTCTTGCATCTTTCTCCTCTCACCCAAACATATGTTATGGGTCAGAAAACTTTTTTGTCATTTATACTGATAATGCAACTAATTCATCCATGCATGCTGTGCTGGTCTCATAACACTAACCAGTTTATCTCACACATTACTCATCATGTTGTGGAAAAGAAATATCAGAAAGAAATTTGAAGAACATACAACTGTGGCTGAGCCAAGAGAAGTGGTGCTGGGGTTTATAGATGCAGTTAATACTACTGTGAGCAGTGCTATTGCTGGCAATTCTGACAGTCTAAAAAAAAAAAAAAAGTCACTTACTGAGTTCCTTGTGCTGGGTTGAGCAACTCACTAAAAATAAATCATCCATTCCTTTCTACTGCCAAGAAATAGAGGAGAAATATAAGCGTTGTAGTTAACAGAAAGGCTGACCTTAGAGATTCTGTTGCCCCAGAGCTGACGAGATTATAGGGAAGGGAGAGTTTATAGCAGAGATTTTAGAAACAAATGCTTTAGGATTTCATTCCACATTTGGGAAAAAACCCACTGAAAAACATGCAGTCCTTTGGGACATTTTTCATGACTTGTTTATCTTCCTCCATCAAGATTCAGCACTCATAAAATCTCATGCTGTGTTTGTATTGCTTTGTTACAAGCTCTTGCTATTTTGCAGCTAAACTGCAAATAACTCATACTGGAGTAAGGTTGCTACTTGGCCATCTAATTTTTCACAAAAGGCAGCAAAAAATAGATATACCACTCATAAGGCAGTAGGCAAGATCGCTGCTCATGCTGACTCCAAAAGACAAATAAATTAATTAACTTGTTTATAAAATCTAATTATTATTAAATATTTTTATGTAATTTTTCATGCACACTGTGAATGGAAGATAAAAAAAGTACCAAGCAGCTATTGTTCTTCCATCAGAGGGATGACACAGGCACAATACTTTAAAGGGCATGCTAACAAAATGTTCAGGTATTTCTACCCCAAAGGTATATTTCTGTAATCTTTGAATGTACAATCCAGCTGTGAGATACCACACCACTGAGTAGAGTCTATATCATTAAGTTTTGTTGTTTTTATTTGTTTTGTTGTTTTTTTTTTTCCCCCAGAAAGAAGTTAGTGAAATGATTTGTATTTTAAATTAGAACGAAATTTGTTTGGGAATTCACAACCAATTTGGTGTTTGGCAGGTTTCTCTGACCTATCCTAATATGTCTGCTAGAGGAAAATGCTTACTTTATTTATACAGATGAATCTAAACATAACGTACTCCATAAGTTTTCAAACACCTCTAGATGTATGACAGGGCATCATAACACATATTCACATCATGCTTGTTGGTTGAAGAAAGGTCAAACAGCCCATGGAAATTAACAATATGTTATATTCATCTTAAAACTCCTCAATCTCCATCCAGGTTTTTGTCATATTTCAAGCCTTCATTAATGTTACTGTTTTCTGGAAAGTCTGGATTCTTTTAGATGAACCAGCAATATTGGCCTTCAGTAATTTGTTTGATGGAAAATAATTCGAAAGTATATGAGAGGTAATAAATAAAACTGAACTTCCATTCCCGTTTTGCTTTGCTGTGATATATTTTTTGGAATAGATTTACATTTATGACTAAGGATAGTGTCATCAATAATTTATCCTTCAGAAAAATGCATTATGTTATAAATTTAATCACACACCGGATCAGACTATTCTAATTTTAAGACTGTGTTATAAAAAACCCTTCTTACTGAGTGAGATGCCATATTCATCTGTGAGAAGTGCCTTAGCACTCACCCTTGAAGTATGAAGCTATTTCAACAGGCCCTCACTATCTATATAAAATACTAAAGTAATTTAGTATTGTTGGAAATGTTGGAAAACATTTTGAAGTTTGTTTCTCTGTTTCTGGTTTAATTGAAAGGTGCAGATATCAATAACTTTTGGGTTCTGTATCTTAGAATTTTCATTTATTTAAGGCAGAAATAAAGATATACCCTCTAAGACTTTGAAACTATCTTGACAGATGAGGAAAAGGACTTGAAATTAAAAAAAAAAAAGAAAGAATGAGATAACTGAACAGTTAGTAGGAAATAATTCTCATTATCCATTAGTTTTTACAAAAAGTCTATCTGTTAAAACTGACATTATGATTTGTCAGTGATAACTTTTAAACTTTTAAACTTTTAAATTTTTAAACTTTTAAACTTTTAAACTTTTAAACTTTTAAACTTTAATATACATTTTGAATTTTAAAATATTTTTAATTTCATTTCATGTTTTTAAAATAATGAAAAAATAATAATTAGTTCCCTTTTCTCTCTCTAGTTGCAAAGGACTTCCATCAATATTTCTGTGTTTCTAGAGTTTAAAGCATCAGTGATGACAGGAGATAAATATGTTGCTTTCAATCAATTCTTTAATTGTTTCTCCACTTATAGGAAGAAAGAATGCAGTGTAGCAAAATAGAAATAATTAATGTAGGCCATTTTAGCTGTAAGGGAATCTCGTGGAACAACACTATAATTTGCTGTTGTAGTTAATGAAATACCACACTATTCCTTCTGCAGAAGCCATTTTGCAGATCTCTATGTTCCTTAACATTTAAAACAATCAACAAAACTATTGCACATTAAAAATAATTCAGTACTTTTGTTCTTAGAAACTGTGATAAAATTACATTTATGAGTAATTCCGTTTTCATATTGCCTTTCATCATGCCAGGTGACAGGCATTTTTGAGTGATTTATTTTGCATAAACTCCAGTCAGCCTTGCAGTAATTATCCATATGGAAATCTTTGTTCACTCATTTTAGAAAATGTAAAAACTCTTCCTCTGCAGTGCAGAACTTGTCTTGTTTATAGACTGCTATCATGGGAGTTTTTGTCACTGCCATGATTTACTTGGAACTGCAGCTTAATCATGTTTGCGTGATGATCATTGCTTGGCCGTTGTGGGGTCATATGTATCTCCCAGATCTGTTTTCTGTGTAATCCATTATCAAACTGAAGGCAATCAACAATTACACAGCTTACTGTGGTATGGCTTCAAAAGTTTAACTGGTCAATTTTGTTTTATCCTTACATGTATTATAAATTAATAAGTAAAGGATATTTTCTCTGAGTTAGAGCAAGCCATTTCCTGGGAGAACCCTTCCTGCAGTTGGTGATTAGTGTATTCAAAACAAGAATATGCCAACCTTCCTTGTGAGTGTTTGGTGCTACTTTAATACAAACAGAATTTCTGTATTACTGCAATATAAAACAGAATTACTATGCATGTTCTATTTTCAGCCAGGTTTATCTTGAAACAATTATCAGATCTGATCAACTTCCATTGATGCTGCATTTCTCAGTGATCTCTTAGTTGCATTCCATTTTTTACAAGGTTTTTGATATTGCAACTCTGAATATTTTGCCACTAAATTTTTACATTCTTTGTAACCCTATAGGATGCCTACCCTAGTACACAAACCCACAAAAGCCAGAGAGGAAAAATGATCTGTCAATAGAAAAATCAAGGTTGTACCTGAATTTGGAGATGAAAGAAAAACTATTGAGGCTTTATGAGCTATGGACAGTTTCCATCCTCATTTCTGCTCTCTTCTTAAAAAAATCCCACACCAAATGAAATCTCTCCCTGTTGCTGTTTCTGACATTCATCTGAATGACCAGGAGAGAACACTGACCAGCAACAGCAGGCAGGAATCAGTCCAAAAGAAGTTGCTTAATTACTGTTTTTGCATACAAACTCTATCTCTGTGTGGTTTGTGGCTGGGAAAAGCAACCTCTCTGTCTTTTTTAAGCCACTTTATTTTTCCTAAAATAATTAAGTGGTTTTTTTTTGGTTTTTTTTTTTTTTTTTTTTTTTTTTTTTTTTTTTTTTTTTTGTTTTTGTTTTTTTTTTTTTTTTGTTTTTTTTTCCCAATGGGACTACTTTCCTCCTATCCCAATGTACTGGTATTCAATAACTATATTGGTATCTATGAAGGCATCATGATTTCTGGATGTAGGGGTTTAACAACACACAGCACTTATCCATTCTCCCACAGCAGATGGGGAAGAGAATCAGAAGAGAAAACATGAGAAAGCCCATAGGTTGGGATATGCACAATTAAATAGGGAAAGCAAAAGCTGTGAACACATGCAGAGCAAAATGAGGGATTCATTCCCTGCTCCCCATGGGGAGGGTGGTGTCAGCCATCCTCTGGAAAGCAGTGATGTTACATGATTGTCCCATCCTTCCTCCTCCTTCCTTCAGCTTTGTGTACCAAGCATGGCAATGTCCCTGTGACCAGCTGGGGCCAGCTCTCCTGACTGTGCTCCTGCCAAGCTCTGTGCATCCCCATCCTACTCAGCAGTGGGAGGGGATGAGGAACAGAAGGCCTTGACTCTGTCTGAGAGCTGCTGAGCAACAATAAAGTCATCCCAGTGTGTTCAACACTCATTCCAACACTAAAAACATAGCTCCATACAAGCTAATGTAGAAAAAAATGCCTTTGTCCTGAACTGCTATTTTGCTGATGTCTCTTCAACTCGCAGCAACATTTCAGAGCTTATTTAGGAAGAACTAAAGACAATACTCAGCTTTTGGTCTTCTGTTTTGATGGATGTCTTCTCCTTCTATTCAACACCTATTAAACATAGATGTTAAATCTGTTCAAATTCCATTAACCAGAGGAAGTCTCCCTTAGGGGAGAAGTGGTTGTAGAACTCTAAATTGTGGGGGCTTATTCCAGAAATTTTATAGCTTGTGACTGACCTGATCTACTTCTTCAAGGCATGGCCTTGTGTATTTTCTGTGCCATAGATCAAACCCTGCATCATGTGCTGATTTTTGGGGGGCTATGTGTCCTTCACTCCAAAGTCTCTTAGAAAAGATGTGCCAGCTGAGTTTTCATGTTAAATTGCATTTGACGTATGCTGCAGTTGCTAGTTACTTGATTATGACTGACTTCCAGGGCAACTTGTGGCAGTTTCCAACACTTAAAGTACAATTTCTAATTTTCATCACTGAACTTCCAATTTATTCAAGATGTTAGGAAAATTTGAATTTTTTTCCTATGTATTTCTTTCTGATTCTAAAAAAAACACACTAAAAAATTTAATGAATTCTCTTCTTGCCCTGAAGTTGAAAGCCAATAACAATACATTATACATTTAAAAAGCATTTCATTAAAGTTAACATCAGAATATACTGCTAGTTATAGATCATTTAATTGTTATGTATTAAGCATAAGATATTTCTAACATTCTTCTCAAGCTTTCATATTCTTGAAATTTATTATGTCAGTCGTCAGCTGCTATGACATCACAAGATGAATTCAAAGCAGCGATTACTTTAGTATTTAACATGCTTGGAGTATACCAATTATTCAGGCTGCTAAGTGAAAGTAAAAATGTCAGCTTAGCTCTCTATAATCCCATAATGTTTAAAGGTTCATGAATTACACATAGACCAGAGAGAAAGAGAGAAGTTAGTTTGAGTAAAAGACATTTTCTCTGCAAAATGTGCTGAAACCAGATCCTTTAAAATATTCTAGTGATTAATCAGAGTGATTTAAAACACTTGATTACTTAAGTCCTTGTGTTTGAATTTACTTTCAGCATAAAGCTTTCCTATATTTATTGAGAATTGTAAGTAAACAGTGTGTGTCTAATGCTTTATAGATATTCATCAGTAAAGTGTAGGGATACAGGTCTTGCATTTTTTGTTATTTGAACCAAGCCAAGAAATGCAGGCACCAAAAACATGTGACTGAGTCTCAAAATTTAATTTTTTTAAACCCCGTGTCATCATGTCAATTCTGAATATCTTAGCTGACTATTGAGGTGCTTCAGAAGTAAGGCTATGCTTTCTCTACCAGTATCAGGTAAAGGAAGTAGAAGAAAACAGCCTTGAGACTAGATTCAGTCCAGGAAAACAGCTGCAGAAAAATATTACAATAGGCTGATAAAGAACTAGAGGGCCAAGTGGTGTCACAGCAGCCAGAGCTGCACTCGCTTTGCCACTGCAGTCTCGTGCCAAGAGTGGGTCACACACACCCTGGGAACAGGAGTCCTGGGATGTGTCTCCACGGCCTCTTGGCTGCCAGATTGCTTTTGGAGGAGCAAGGAGGAGGAGGAGGTCTTTTTGCATAGGATAAAAAGCATGTATTACTTTGGGGAATCCAAGGGACAGAAGACGAAAATGGTGAAGGTGCAACAACTTAAATATGGGGGAGGTTCAAGGGGAAGGAACAAATTCTTAGCAAATTAGACAAATTCTGGGGAGGGATAAAGGGTTGATGATGAGCTCACCCAACTCATCAACAAAGACATTAAACATGACTATCCCCAATACTGACCAGTGACTAGACACCAACTGGATTTACTTCAATTCATCACTCTCTGGGTCCAGCCATCCATCCAGTTTTTAACCAAATATAAAGGGGATCTGTCTAAACCATGAGCAGGCAGTTTCTCCAGGGAAATGATGTGGAAACAGCATTGTTGGAGGTGTGACAAATGTCCAGGCAGACAATATTCCCAATTTTCTTCATAAACTCAGTATTTCAACCTGTCATAGAGGGAGATCATGTTAGCCAAGCAGGACTTGCCTTTCATAAACTCATCTGGCTGGGCCTGATCCCCTGGGTGTGCTGCATGCATCATCACTCAAGATATTCTCTCCATAGCCTTGCTCCAATACCAGGGTCAGGCTGACAGCCTTGTAGCTCTCTTGACTCTCCTTCCTCCCTTCTTGTAGATGGGAGTCACATTTGCCAACCTCTGGTCACCTGGAGCTCCCCAATTAACCAGGACTGCTGATAATGACAGAAGTGGTTCAGTGAGAACTTCCACCAGCTCCCTCAGTACCCTTGAAGATCCCATCTGGCCCCGTAGGTCTGTGTGTGTCTGGGTGGTGTAGGAGATCTCTGACTGCACAGTCTTGGATTATGAGACTTCATTTGCTCCCCGTACCTGTCTTCCCATTTAGAGGGCTTAGTACTCAGTTGGTCTGACTATTAAATGTGAGGCAAAGAAGACATTTTATCTGTGTTTTCTTCATCCTTTTTCACAGTGTCCTCCCATGTCCAATAAATAAGGATTCTATTTCTTCTAAGTTCCTCATAAAGTAAAGAATGGAAAGAATTGGTTCTTTCTTCTTTTATACTCTCCCTTTTACCAATACAAGTGATAAATATTGTTTAGCTAGTATTTGTAGTGACAGGAATAAAAAACACTCACTATTAAACTATCTATAAAAATGATCAGAAAAAGTTCAGGGCCAATTTTCATATTCACTTATAACTCCTATATATTTTTCAAAATGAAGTCAGTCTCTTCCCATGTGTGGGTTTGAAAATACTTTCATCTTCATGCCTACCTTTCTGGTGCTTTCTGTTGGAAATCCTAAATTAGCTGTTACTTGGTAATGAGCATTTCACACAGGGAGCTGCCAACTCAAACCACTGAAGAAACAGATGAGACTTCTATTTTGCAGCTTTGCAACACTTCTGGAGAGCTTTACTGAGCAGCACAACTCAAAGAGAATGGTAGAATCTCTCTGTCTGGCTATAAGCAGGGTCTAACTCAATTACAGACAAAATAAGCCATGCATTGGATGTATCAGGTATACAAACTTCAATTTATGAAGGTTTGATTTAATTTCTCTTCAGATGTATGGATAGTATGGTGACAGATCTGGTAGAGCTTGTAAATCCTTAATGAGTGTAATTCATTTGCATACCGTTAGCATTTGTATTTCAAGAGTTCAGAATAAAAGTTCCATTATGAAATAATCCCATTGTCTCTGATTATGAAGGATTGTTAATCTGTAAATTGTGCCGGGTATCAGAAAGAATTTCACATTTTTCTCCAAAAAGTCTTCCCTGGTAAAATGTTGAAGAAATATTAGGGGCAAGAGCAGCTAGCTCGTAAAGGCTCTGGTTTGAGAAATTCTGAGATGTGAGCAACTGCAATGACTCCACCGATGATATGTGAAATATTGTGATCCATCTGGTCATTAATTCTTTCAGCAAGATTGAAAACTTTGGTGGGAGTTATGCATTGAATGTGATTAAGAGCCAAGACACATTACTGTTCCATTCTGTGTGGGCTTCCAAATGTCTTTAAAATAACACTGATGTTGTTATGACATTCAGATTTGCAAAACAAATAATAAAGAATACACCTAGTATTTCCTGGGGAAATATTCATATTTTTCAGGTGAAAAGGTATCACTCTCCAAGTGATTTCATTGACTAACAAGATAACATTCTCTTTTAATCATTTATCAATATTATTGGTGATGATTTTTGGATATTTTTGATGACTTCCAAGTTCAACTGTATTTTTTCAGGCATGTTCTGAATCTTCTTTAAAGACAGAACAGGAGGGAATGAGGAGGAAAATCTGTTCCTGGGTTATCAGTCACACTAAGCTCATTGTCTTCTTCCATTCAAGGTCAGAAATCAGTGTGAATTTTGGTAAGATAAAATGGTTTTATAAAGATTGGACTGTATAAAAGAATAAACTCACTGTTCAGATCTCTCTGCTGGTAATAATCATAATTAAAAATGCAATTCATGTATTCAGTATTATTTTGCTTATTGACTTCCTTGAAACACCTTTCAAAAAATCATATGAAAAATTAAAACCTCTGTTAAATTTTAAAATGCATTGGTCTTTGTTTACAATGTTTTATACTATATTGAGGTTCTATAAAAATGTTCTATTCATTTGTACTGTGAATCAGAGCCTACACTTAGCATTTCTCTTTAAAGTTATTTATTAAAGGCTGGAATCTGAGATAGCCACATTATTTTCAACAGACATTATTAGCTTTAATTGTTGCTACTGACTGATGATGATTAAAGACTTACCTCTGTTGCAAGCATATCTGTGATGTATACCAGGAAGACAGATTTATATTTATATTATTCTTAAAACCTCACAAGGTGTAAAAGAAATGCTCAAAAGTATCATTATACAAGGGCATTACATAATTTATAAGTTTGCAAAGCAGTGACAAGAAGAACCAGAAAAAAAGGACGAAGTTCAGCTTCTTGGTGTAGAACTGCAACCAGGATTTTTCAGAGGATAGGTGAGGATTTTTTTTCCATGTACACTGTTAATGAAAATCATATTGGAAATGCCAGGAAAGGAGACAATAATACTGTCTGATTCTGGTCCAATAACCCATATAGGCAAAAGAAAAGGTCTTGCAGCTGATTTCACTGTATTTTTACTACAGATGTTGCAGTCTGATCAGATTAGGTAGTTTCCATAATAATTTCATGATATGTTATTAAGAAATACTGAAAAAAAAATGGAAAATTTAGAAAATATTTAAAACACGATGGTGAATATTCCTTCTGAGATTAAGTGACTGCTAACAGTATAAAGATTGCCTAGAGAAAGAGTAAACTTTAAGAAAACTGCAAACATATAAAAACTTTCTAAGAAAAAAGTTTGGATAGCATTATTTACTGACTAAAAAGTTGAACAGAGAAGTCTGTACTGGGTAAAGAAAGACATTCTACTGGATTTCAGGAATACAAATTAAACATTATGACTATGTTTTTTCAAATGAATAGGTAAGAAGCATTAATTAAAGTGTTTAAAAATAAATTAGAAACACATGCAGACATGCTGTCTCTCCCTGGAGGGAGGTAGATGGAATAACAAGTGTCTGCCACCTTGAATTTGCCAACAAATCCACACAATAGGCAGAAATAAGCTTCACATTTTATTTTACTGCTCAGTGACTTAATGTTTTTAGTCCAATTCTTTGTCTTTAACTGGACTTCTTTGTCAACAACTAGAATGCTATCTGCAACAATACATCTTTTTTCCAGGTAAAATATAAAAGAAAAGAGGTATCAGATTAGCTCCAAAGATTAAGCAAATAAGAGACACCAAAGACTGAAATATATGGAAACACAATCAGTTGATAGAATGGCACCTTCCTGCATTCAAGCATATCTGCAAGAAGTGAAACACAATTTGAGTGCAGTTCTTGTGCACATCATAATCAATATCTGTAATTTTTAAAAGTATACTTAGGTTTTTGAGGTCATCATTGATTGCTGATATTTTATCTGTTTTAGCACAAGTAAATAAAACCACAATGTTCTGATGAGAGGCTTCCTTCTGGCTCTGGAAATAATTTTACTGTACTAAGTTGCTAGAAAATTTAGTAGGTGCAAGAATAATGTAACTCTAAAGTGTATTGATGCACACTTAAAGCACAAAGTTGGATTTGCTCACATCTTTGTCTGTCAATAGACTTGAAATTTAATCTATTTCTTGTTCTGAGGTGATTATTGGTATCTCGAGGTATTATGATAAAACAATGCATTTAATTTATTGAAAATATAAGTGGAAAAAACAAACCAAATACATGCAACAGTGCAGTGTAATAGTGTCTTCTCTTAGGAGGCAGAAAATTCATATGAACAGAAGCTGAATTTAAGTCTTCATTCAAGCAGAAATGAAATGCACATAAAATTCTTTTCTGTTAGGGTGGAAGGTGAATTCACCATCACTTCAAGTCCCAAAGTATTTATGAGGAATGAGTAGAAGGACACACAGTTCAGATGATTTTTCTGAATATTTAGTTTTGTTTTATTCAAGAAATTTAAATCAGATATTTCCCACTGCAGCTGTGTGAATCTCACTAGTATTTATATTGACCTTTTAATTGTTACAAAATCATGTGTTTTGGTACAATTATCATTAACCTGAAAGCAATAACCTTTTACATGTTTAAAGTGGTTGCAGTTCTTGTTATTATAGGCCACTTTCAATGCTGTTCATTTAGTATGCTGTGTTTTTAACACAAATGTAATCCACTCTGCATTTTCCATTTAAAATGCATAAGGCAAAGTGCATCATAACAGGATGTAACTACGTATTAATCAAATTAGCACAACACTTCAAAGGCCCTGGCTTTTTACTAGGCTACTGTTAGACCACAATTCATGATGGAAAGCAACAGTGTAATGAAAGGCTTGGCAAGGGAGCTGTTTATTTTCTTTCCAGAAAGATATATTGTGGGTTAATTTTCATGATGGGAAAAAATGTGGAGGAAAAGTAACAGTAAGCATTAAGCTAAAGCACAATAAATGGAATTTAAAATACTGCTGTGGGTTTGCTATTGACAAGCATAAATGTAGTGATTAGTTGATGACACAACAGAGCTCAAACGACCTATTGTTTAATTATTCAAACTTCATGATCCAGACAAAGAAAAGTCAGATTATTCAATATTCACGTTGTGAAGCTGGAACAGCTGGGAGTATTCTTCCCTCATCATACATTTAACTTACTAAGTAAATATAAGGCCCTTCAGTTAATTCTTTTTAGCTACCATTTCTCAGCCATTTCAAGTATATACTATATACTACCCATTTTCAGTTTATGATAATTTTAAAATTTATTTTAGAATATGAAGTGAGATGTTGTGTCATACTGACTCCTGCATGGAATAGTCATCATTTAGGAAGCCCAGTCTAAAATACCTCCAGTGTACTGCAGCAAAGCATCAGGAATTCACAAAGAAATGGTGTCTGCATCACTCTCTTTGCAATGCAATGGCTTGTTGTAAAATGTAAAAGTGTTTTTCCTGCCTGAATTTATATTCTGACATCATTAGAGTTCCAGATAAAATTAAAATGGTTTATGCTAAATTTTGGAATTATTGATTTTATTTTTTTTTCATCTATATTTGTCCCATTAACCCTTTTCAATTTTCTTAATTTATGTTTTTGGGCTCCAAGATAGTTTGAAATTCAGTCTGAAAGACATGAGTGGAACTCCCATTGACTTTAGCTGAAGCAAGTCTGAATTAATGTTTTTATCCAAGTCTTCTCTAACACAGCAATAACTTCCTTGTCTTCTATATTCAGCCATCCACTCTTTTGTTACTCATTTGTTTATTTATGCAAAATTTTATGCAGTCAAGTTATTACTGTTGTTTTCTAAATCAGTATGTAGCCATGACACCCACTACTCTTTTCTATTTATTCCCAGTAGTTGAAGGAAACAGTACTACATCCTCTCATTCAGGTTTTGTGAAACATACAAGAAATCTTTATGGCCATATCTCTGTTTTCATTATTGAAGTGCATTAGTAATAACAAAGTCTGTATGAGCACCTTTTTGGAGATGCTGAAAATGACTGAAATTTATCCAATGGAAAGCTGCTTTGACATACTTGATTTGACATGCATACAGGCTCTTGCTAGAGAAAATCACAGAGGAAATGTTATTTTAAGTTATGATGGTAATGCTTCCAAAAGGAAGATTGAAGGTGACAGGATAAATCTTTAGGAACCTTTCAATTATGAAAGAATGCAGTCAGTGCAAATTCAGAAACTGTTCAGAGATTAAAAATATTTTTTTAAAATCCACCTGCAAGAATACATATGTTCCTTTTATGTGATATCTATACAGGACACATAGTACCTGTATGAGAATTTTAAAAATGTTAAAATAAATTTTTATCAGTTATCCTTATATAGTGAATCTGAGCATTAGCTAACACAGATTGCAAATGATACCAGAATAATCTGTTTCTCAAAAGCCAAATTAAGTTATTTTTTGAAGAAGAAACTCAGTATGTAAAATATATCTTCTGCAATTTGCTAAATAAAAAGTAAAAACCAACTGAACAGTAACCCTAAATCAACTACATTAATAATCCTTAATGTTTGATGGTTTAATGTGATATTTTTAATGACCATAATTCCTGGACATTTTGGTTCTCTTATTTGTTTTTCCTGCTTGGGAGAAACAAGATTCCTGACAAAAATCCTCTACACATTGACAGAGATGAATGCAGTCACGTCAGGAGTAGCTGCTGTTATTGACTGGAGTGGGAGAGCCGTGCACGCACCCACATGCAAATATTTCCTTTGACTACAAAAATTTCAGTAATTCAGATGATTCCATGAGACTTTATTGTACCTGAAGAGCTGCTGTCCAGTAATTTGATAAACACTTATTGCAGTATTCATGTTTTGTTCTGACTCTGCGATGCGACGTTTAAGAAATATTTTCATCTGAAAATTTCCATCTAGCTTTTAGTTAAAGTTTTATCTCAACCTTACAGGTTAAGTTACTTTTTTGTGTAATGTCCACCACAATGGCTTCACAGAAACTACCTATATATTGTCTAATGGTGCTGTGTTTTCATTGAGAATGGCCAGAATCAAATATTAGAATAAATTTTTATCTTACTCATGAAAAACTCTCACAGAGATGGCTGAATAGAATTGTCCATTTAAAGAAAGAGACATTTTAGAATGGAAGACTTATAATGTAATTTAACTATCTCTTTGCATCATTCTCTGTGATATAATATTTCTATGTTCCCTCTAGATGAGATTTAGATGATTCAAATCACATCTCTAGAGAGTCTTTTTCATACCTGACAGACCTTGAAATATGAGAATATCTTTGTTTTAATTATGTTTTCTCAGTTTTGTTCTTTCACTTCTAGGTTGAATTTTAGAATAATGTCAAGTTGATATTTCTTATCAAAATAGGAAAAGGATAATTTTTTTTTCTGTTGCAAACTCTGAATTGACTCAGAGAAGATTAAGCTGTAATGACTTGCAGAGCACCTTGATGTGCTCAGTATGACAATCTCACAAGAAACAAAAAGCAATTCTGAATACCGGGCTCCTTCCTAAAAAATTGTGTATTAAAAGTCCAGTGAAATTTCAGATAAATAAAGTGTTTATGGGAAAATAAGTGCAGTACTTTGAAATTTTTGCCATAGAGAAATCCAGCAATGGTTTCTGGAATGGGAACAGAGGAATCATACTTCTGTGCCTCTCTCAAGGAGAAGAGGACCATCACTGCTTCACAAAAGGTAAAAATCATGTTTAACCTTAGATGGAGAACACCTTCTATAATTTATCTATGAAATCAAGTTGTCTGATTTGGGTTTTTCGAGTACTGAAGTTTTTGCTACACCAACACCACATGGACTGAGAACATCAAATCACCAAACTGATCTATATATGAGGGGCCAGAACAATTTCAGCAGTAATTGTGGTCCTGGAAGGGAAAGAATACTGTTTATAAAGATGTTTATCTCTCATATCACTATTTAGGCAGTATAGATCAGAACATGAAGGTACAGCTTCTCAGGGAGAATTATAGTGCTTTAGCAGAAGGTAAAAACATTTAAAAATCAATTTAAATGAGAGAAAGAACTGTGCTGGTAATGAACAGAGTGCTTTTTATAGGAAAGACCACCTGGGGGTGAGAAAAATGGTATTGTATTTTATTTATATAATTTTCCTTTGGAAATATATCTAGAAGAACTCTTCCAAAACCAAGAAGTAGAATGTGTGGTGAGAACTCAGGTATCTCTACAAGAGAAGCTCTCATCCAGGAAAAGTATTTTTCTATATTTTTCAAATAAAATGAAACTTTAAAACTCTTGAAATTCTTATTGAATCATGACCATTTTGTTGTCATATTTATTTTCATTTCCCTCTTGATCAGTTTCATTCCTCTCTGAAATTGTATAGTCTTGGGTGAAATTATTCTGCCTTTATTTAGATATAAAATGAAAGCATCCCATGTTTCAAAGATATTTCTTATCCATTTCATCATAGGATAAAAGCAAATAATCTCACCCCATCCCACAAGAAATTTTTAAGGCACATACATCTAGCTTGCACAATGTGTTAGGTGCAAATATATTTGCTTAACTTTTTACATTTAGTGTTCTGTTTAAAAATAGCTCAAAAATTAAATTATTAAATTAAAAAAGTGGAGCCTTCAGGACTTTAAAAAAATCGTTACATAGGACATAGCACACATAAGCAGGAAATTGTGCTATTTATTTTTATGCTGCAAACTACTCAAGTGCAAGTATTAGGTATAAGAATAAATAAACTAATTTAAAATAAAATCCCACATGTCACTGAATTTTTATTACCTTAGGCTTGGAATTATCTCAGATGTTAGACAGCTATATTTCAAATATTCACACAATTTGCCATATAGAAACAGTATTCCTGTCCAATTCTTCTTGAATCTTAAGATTTGCAGACCTCCCTAAAATCCAGCCAAACCTAATAGTTTCTAAATAAATAAAAGAGTTGCAATCCAACTACTGGTTTACTATATATTATTTCTAAGGATATCTTCCCAAGATATAAACTGAGAAGGATAACAAGAATAATTTCCAAACATTAATGCACATTCCTGTGTCAATATTTCAACACTTCAAACTTTACAAAGTTCAATTGAAAACTGTAACTTTATCAAATTCTCTTGTTAGCACATGTAAGTTTTACTTCTTTAGTTATTTATTCAGAATGGGAGATTTTTTTGTATGTGCTTGCATAAAAGTGTGTTAACATCTCCTCACCCTAAATACCTCAAAAAAGAACTTTTTTATTACATTTATAGATTTTACAAGGGAATTGTGTGTCCTTTATACATGTCTTCTCATTTCTGTGTATGGTATGAAAGTATAAAGAATACCCATTGAAACAGAGCATACAGTTTTTTAGAGTTTGGTCAATGCAGAGAAAACCTTCCTATTATAGCCAGTTTGACACTTTGAGGTTCACTGAGCAGCAAATGTTGTTATGTTCTGTTTTGTGATGGCTGAAAAGCAAATTTTGATTTTCTTGGTCTTCACGTGAACTTTTAGTCACAAAATGAACAGAAAATAAAATGCAGTCAGGTGCAGAAGCCTTTGTTCAACAAACTAAAAAAGGATTTAAAAAAATTGTTTTGCTAATATTTTTCAGTATAACAAAATAGTCATTCATTGAAGAATTTTTTTTAAAGCCTTAGTAGGACTTTTGGCATCAAAGTTTACTATTTTCAAATGATATAAAACTGTCTATTTTCAAAAATAATTTACTATTTTCAAAATGGTTTTAAAGCTACGGCAAATGATGCTAGGACATCCAATAATTACAGTGCTTTGCTTTTAGCCCTAGCTGAATCTAATATTTATCTTTTGATATCCCTGTTGTTTTTTTCTTCCAAGCAACACATGTTGCCATCCATATGTAGAAGCCAGTTGCTGGCCCTGAAGATTTACTAATGTGGATGCTGCTCTCTTCATTGTCCTCCCCTGGGTTGTTATATGACAGGTACCTGAGATGGATCCAAACAACTTATGTTGTTTAGATCCATCTTGTGTCTGGGAAGGAGCTTTGAAAAATTTGCTGTACCCTTTCCTTCTTTTATTCACACTATATAATGAGATGCTGGCTAGTCCTTACTTGCTTTCAGTCCTAGTAGAGCAGGAGAGTACTGACAATATAACTAGAAGTGCTATTTGTGAAATTTCAAACCAAAATTCCCAGAGCAGAAGGCTTAGATAATGTCTGGTATCCATCTAAAATGAAATTAATCTCCTAAACTTTTGGATAGTTTTGGTTATATGTGCTGTAGTCAATCAGTTAAAATCCTACTTAAACAAAGTTTACTTAGTAAAAAAAAAAAAAAAATTATACACAGCTGTATACCATTAGTATTTTTGTACAGAGCTTTTTGGGTACAGGAAGATATAAAGTAAATGAACAAGACATGACCTAAGGCAATACATAACTGTTTTCTTAGTTCCAAAAATGCATTTATTGATTTTGTTTTCACATGATCAGAATAATATGAACATTTGTCAGCTGCATCCTTTAGCACTCAGCCCATGCAGAGCTATTAAAAGTTACCCTTATAGATCCCACCACAAATAAAATGCTGCTGCAGTACATACCATTATGTCCCTTCTTCACATACAAATAAATACAGTCTTCACAGAGTAGTGTTAGCAGTGTAAGAATACTTCTATTGCCATTGGTAGCAATAGGCATGATAATACTTTTGAGATGAATTATGTATTAATTGTTTTGTTGAAAAATGGAGATGAACTTTATTTATGGCTGGGCTTCTCTAAAAGGGTTACAAGGGTTGCTCTTCTATTGTGCACACCAGGTTTTCAAATCAATATTTATACATTTTCTGCAATGCTAATGCAACCCTATCCATTTGTTAAAATAAACAATAGAACCTGACCTATTTACAGTGCTCCATATATGTTATACCAGCTACTCCATAAACATCACTGTGGAGAATTAACACTCTGGTATCAGTGGTATAATTTATCAAATATGAAATCTGAAAATTTCAGATCCTGTTCTAGGGTGTTTTTATGTATGTAGCTCTCTGAAGTGATGTGGAGGACTGCATGAGAATGGTTACAGGACTGCAGAAGTTAATTGCTCTCTACCAAAATTTGGAAACTGATTGGAAACTTGAAATCCCAGACTTAGGTTCAAGGATCAAGCCACATTCTCCTCTAATGTCCAGAAAAAGCAGCTCTTTTGAATCCAAATTTATACCTTCTGAAGATATAATTCATGTCTATGAGAATATATCTCCATTCTAAATTGCTAGATTTCTTAATACTCTTCCCATCACTTCTCAACTCTGACCCTGCAGAATCACTGCCTACTGAAAGGAGAGGGGGTTTTAGCCCACACAGCTCATTCATCTTTAAATCTTTTCTTCGATCTTCTTTCCTTTTAAAAACCAGGAGTGCTGACAACTACACTGAGTGTTAGCTGAGTGAGCAGCCCTAATTTATCTTATTAGAATCTGAGCCCCAACCACCAACCTCATTTCACCTCAGACCCTTTCCCCACATTTATTAAAAATGACTTATGTTCCTCTCAGATAATTTGAATAGAAAAGATATGTCAAGTGCTTAAGTGTATGGATCCTGAATTCAATAAAACCATATCAAAATTTTCACTATCCCATAATATTAAAAATTAATTTCAGATATATAATGAGAAAAGTCCTTATATTATAAATAAGAACTCTAAGGAGCTATATTGAGAAATTTCATTTTGCACAATGTGAGATAATGTAGGTATATAATATTGAGATTTACTGATTCTTCTGTCAAGTTTTGGTGCAAAAAAAGAGAAATTTCACTGACTACAACTAAATCTAGAGCAGATTTTGATTGATATATTTGTAATAATAGACCCAATGTTGTTTGAGAAGTTTCTACCAGGACCAGTTACAGCTTAAAAAATAGGTACATAATTGTCTCATAGGCCATGCATTTAGTATCTCCTTATCCTTAAAGGATGCTTAAATATGTAATTTTTAAAAAACTAACTGTTTAATTTTGCACCAGTAGAACCTATAGAGACGTATTCTTCTTTGTTAAAGTCAATGGCAGTCTCACTTCACGATGTAGTGTTTGTTTATTTTCTAGGGATTTTCTTCAAGAAAGGTAAAACTGGCAATTGAAACATGCTCATGAGAATCCAAAAGTAAGTGTTTATGGTCAAAAAAAATGTCTTTATGATGGGCAAAACTCAGCTTTGTCCTACTTCAGTTCCTCCAAGTTGTTCTAAGGTAGTCCTGATTTTTTCTACAGTCACCAGAGAAATCAAATGGATATGCCTGGACAGAGTTTCATAATATCAATGTCAAAATTGCATGGATAGATTGCCCTTCAGATGCCTGAGTCTCCCCACAATCAAAAAGCACAAACAGATGTTTTATACTTATTATATCATCTTAAAATAACTAAAACTAGGTGATGAATCAAGCCCCAAACTACTTGAATATTGAAAGCACTCTGGAGCTTTAGGCTCTTAATATTCCAATAGAGGAATTATGTTTGCTGTTTCTGATGGAACACTAACTAATAATGCAAGAATGGCCTAAAGATGACTTGTCAAACATACAATATTTCCATTATAATAGTCCCAGTCTGTAAGTACAGACCTGACTGATCTCCTCTAAACCTTAGAGCAGGTTTAGCTCTAAGGTGAAGGAACATGCAGAGCTCCCTGAAAGTCCAGAAGAACTGGCTGCTCCACCTGAGGAATGGAAGAAGCAGCCCCAGTTCTGCAATAGTGACACCTTTTAGGGACTAAACCAGTAGCAGACTTACAAAGGCAGATTCAGGATAAGACTGATATTGAAGGAGCAATCTTACTTACACAAATGAAGTGTCTCAATTCTTTTGATAAGGGTCGCTAATAATGGTTTGATGAAAAGTGGAGGTTTTATATGAACATAGGCATAATTTCCCTTATAAATGAATGAAAATTATTTTCTTTTTCTTCTTGAATATTAAATATGGTAGATGAGGAGAAACCACTGTCCTCAGAGATAAACACCTTTGCTGACAATATTTTGGATGAATGAGGTAAATAAAGTTTTAATAGTCTCTTTAGTTTTCAGTACTCTTGTCAGTTTTACCTTTTTTTTTTTTTTTTTCCAAGATACCATCCAACCTTCTGGCTAGAGTTAAATTAAAAGATGCATTTAAGATTAATTATTAGGAAAGTAAAGTGCTTAACTTTTTTAAACTGATTGCTGATAAAAGGCTTTCAGTATCACTTAGTATGCACTCTAAACACTCCATGGGCAGAAGAGACAAGTGCTCCCTCACTAGAACAAGAAGAGGCTGGCTGTGCTCTGAAGCTGCTGTCCCACAGGCTGCAGTTGACAAGATCCCTGCATTATCTGTTCTGCAAGTGGAGCACTCATACATATCATTGCAGGAGCCATCCCTGTTACTTTATGCCACATCATATTTAAGGAGATTGCTTAAGCTGTCCACTTGTTCCTCCAATTCAAATGTGACATTAAACGTGGGTATTTGTATTCACAGTTGGCATAGCTGAAATACAGAAAGACAAATTATTTGAAGTGTTTGCCAACAGAACCATTTCATGATTTGCTGGGCAGTAACAACTTTGTCAGATTTTGTACCCTTTTTTATTAAACATACACATTTATGTACCTATATCGTTAGCCACATTTGGAACAAACCATCATGAAAAAAAGGAAAACCCACCAAAAATATGCACGTGAGAAGTGGAGGAAAACAACCACAAGAGTACCCAGCAGCCTTTACACTATCTGTGATATGAATTTTCTTGCAATAGAAAATGGAGTTAGGCTGGTTAAGGTACATTTAATAATACCATTCTCAGAATAGTTTAAAAAACCAGTAGAATAAGGGTAAATTAAAGGGTAGGGCTTTTTGTGTTATTCAGGACTTTCTATTACATTTATGTTCCTTGTTGGTCTTTCCCAACCATTTAAATTAACACAGAAATATAGATGTGTCTAGGAAAATGAAATTATGTATAAAACAATCTCAAAAATTAAATGCTCTGTCTCTTACAGTTTCTCTAAAGACATTTGTAAAGCACACTTATTTAAAATGCTATTTAGCCATCTGAAATATGTTTTTATCAATGGAATTGCTCAAAGATTAGAAAACTGGCAAATCATTCTGTGTAAATCTAGAGAGTTCAAAATTTCTGTTTTATTTGATAAGTTCTATAAAAATGCTGAATGTATGAATAGTTCAGTTTCTGTCATTAATCAGTATTCCAGCTTTTTTTGAGGATTGTTGCACTTCTTATTTTCCTTCTTTTTCTTCTACCTTCCTCCCTCTATTTCTGTGAAGTGTTTTTTGTTTCTTTAATATGTTTTGTCATGTAGAAAATTGAAAACTTTCATTTCTTTGCAAGCTAGAAGAGTCAGAATGATGTGAAATCAAAAGCAAGAAAAAAAACATTCAATTCCTCTAAAAATTAGAAAAGCCTCAAAGATTTATGATTGGGCCAAAAGTTTAAATACCTATTAATTTTTCTCTTCAGTGGACATGATTTTTTAAGACATTATTCCACATTTTGTGAGAATTTTGATACTATATTAAAATTGTTAGCTAAAACTATTAAAATAAATAATTTCCCTTGCCAATTATTTTCAATTTGCAAGTTGTGTCATACTGCTTACACACATGAATATTAAGCTGACAACTGAAAACTGGAAATACCTTCGTGTCGATTGTGCTGAAATTAACATTGACCATGTCTTAGAACTCAAAGCAGGCAGTTCTAAAAATTTATTCAGTTTTCCTCTGGAGATGTGCAGTGCAATGCAGTCTGCCTTGTGTACAGAGGAGAAAGTGCACAGAGCCAAGCACAGGTGGGTTTTGCAGCTGGGAAAACCATCAGGAAACCAGCCCATGGTCTCACTGGTGCCACCCTGCAAGGCTCAGGCTCCTGTGCTGTGCCACCTCTGCCCTGGGTGTCCCCACAGGGGCAGGAGTGGCCACAGCTGAGCCCATGGCAAGCCCCCACTGCTGCCCAAGGGTGTTTCAGCTGATGTTGCCTTTTGGCACTGCACAGCCATCTGAAATCCCACCCTTCGGAAGGGGAGCACATCATCTGGGATGGCTGGCTGTATTCCCCACCTCCCTCCCCATCCTGCCTGCAGCACAGAGCTAACCCTGCCCGTGGTGTGCAGGAGCAGGTGGCAGCTCTCTAATGTCTTGCTATGAAGCCACATGGACACGTTTTTCCTGCATGCAGACACCCCAGGGTCTTCTGCCTTTAGCACAGGCCCATCTGCTGCACATGCTGCAGAGGATCCTAGTGCTTAAAGACACGGGAACAACACTGTGGCACTCATACCTGGGACCAAAGCCTTGGCTGGCATAAAACTGTGAGGGCTATGCTCTTTCTGAAAAATTTCAGTGTCTGTCCCAGGTTGTGATCATGGTTTTGAGCTATGCTAGAATGGAATGATTTAAATTTTTTTATTTAATTTATATTTTGATAACTTTGATCATTTTCTAGGAAATGCATTTTATATTCAAGCAGTATGTTGTTCTCCCTGAGAATTATCTCTGAGTCTAACATTTTTGGGACAAATTCAGAGGTAAACTCTGTATTTTTCTCCTATAGATGACAAAGCCAAAATAGACTAACAATACGGAGGACAAATCTACCAGGTGTGCTTCAAATGCGGTACTATAAATCTAGAAAAACTACATTTCAGCTATTACATTATATTATAATGTATGTTACTTTGATCAGTTTAGGCTTAAGTAAATCAAGAAAGAAAACAAAGACCAGGATTTAAATTAACCTCTAATATTCTGTGTCATAATCCTACACTTGTGGAGTTTAACACTGATTTTAGACAGCCTTGGATTGGTTTTCAGAAAACCTCCTCTTTGTGAAGCCTTCATCCTCTTAACCATATCTACAATCTCCTAATAACAGATATGTGGAAAGAATCACACTGCCACTTGTGAAAAGACAAAATCTGTGTGTGTTGATACATGAATGGGAAAGTACCAAATCCAATACAATTTCAGCAAATAGAAATGACATCTGCCTGCTTTTCTGACTTTTTAAGATAACACATCTAGCAGATGATACTCCTCTAGAAGTTCTGAAGGTCACAGACTAACCCTTGATATCATGTAGAAGAAAATATGAAATAGGGAACCATATATTAAGTATTAGATTTCCTATAAGAGGAAACTTTTTAAGCTGATCTGTTGCTACAATTTTAATTAATATTTTTCCATTTCTTTAATCTAGAAATTTATGGCATGAGATATTCTTTCTTTCCCTTCCTTCCTTCCTTCCTTCCTTCCTTCCTTCCTTCCTTCCTCCCTCCCTCCCTCCCTCCCTCCCTATCTCCTTTTCTTTTCTCTCTCTCTCTCTCTTTCTCTCTACCAATCTCTTCTCTTTCTCTCTCTATTTTTCTCTTTCTTTCTCCCTCTCTCATTCCTTTACCCATTATTTTATTCTCTTCTTCCTTTTGTCTCTTTGTCTCTTTCTCTCTCTCTCCCTCTCTTTCTTTTTCTCACTTCCTCTCTTTTTCCCCCTCTTTCTTTTTTCTTCTTTTTTATTTTTTTTTTCTTCACTGGAGGAATAATTGCAGTTCTTTTCAAATCTCCTAGGAAATTTTTCAGCTATGTAAAGTTATAACAAGATGTGACATCCAGTCCTAGCTAATCAGTGTTCAACACAGACCCACTACTGCAGTGCAGGGGGTGGCACTTTCAATTTGCCCGTGACACTGACCAGGTTTTTAAGGAACAGTGAGTGAAGGGAGAAAATAGCATAAAAATGCTTAAATTTTTATAGAAAAGGTATAACTTTGTAAGAAAGCACTATCATAAATTCAAAAAAAAGTATATCTTAATGATACACTTAGAGTAAATCATTTGCCTTGAGAGACAGGAGGTCTCTGGTGACCTGTATGGCAGCCACAAGAGACTACCAGGCTAGCTACTTTCAGCTAAATGTACTCTCATATTAATATTTTAAAATGCCATAATGCCTCTCTGAAAACCTCAGAGGACAGATACATCAATTTGCGAGGTCTTCACTCCAGGAAATAGAAACAGGGATAATCTGCCATTAAAAGAAATAGTTCATTATGTCTGCTTCTTGGGAGCACATAAACTATGTCCCTCACATACTTATGTTGCAAATCCTCACTTTAATGTGAAGGGAAACACCATGCCCCAGAGCTTTATTGTCCCACTGTTTATTAGTACAAAAAGGTTTCTTGTGGTATGAAATCTTAAGCTTGTTGCAGTAATCAATCAGCTTCAAAGAGTCTCTTCCCTAAGCCAGAATCATTACAAATAAATCAATTAAACATAAAGTTTCTATTTTCAGGAGGATCACAATACAGAAAACCAGAAGTGCATCAGTGCACCATAGTTAGAGAAGGGGATTTTACTAGGTTGAATGCTCTCTATTTTTTTGTTTGTTTTGTTTTGCTGCAAAGAGAAAGAGATTTATTTTTCATTCCTGTTAAATCTAGAGTATTCCTCTCTTTAGTGCCTATTTCAATATGTGAAATTTATATATTTATGAGAAAAATAAAAACTACATAATTTATCTAGATATAGAAAAGAACAAGAAATTAATTTGCATTGCTTTGGCTATTAAGGACACAAAATCAGAAATGAAATGAAATGAAATGAAATGAAATGAAATGAAATGAAATGAAATGAAATGTATGAAATTAAATGCATGAATGAAAAAAAAAAATTATTATATTTGTTTTTCTACTGGAGGAGGTACCAGATATTAGGACATATATGGATTTTTTTATCCTTGAGGATTTTTGGTTTATTGATGTTCAAATATGTTCCTGAGAGTTTCCATGGCATGAAAAAAAATTAATCCATACTCACTCTGCTTCTATTCTATTCTATTCTATTCTATTCTATTCTATTCTATTCTATTCTATTCTATTCTATTCTATTCTATTCTATTCTATTCTATTCTATTCTATTCTATTCCTCCTATGCTCTTTACCTGTTTAATAATATCATAACCTTTCTTCCTGGCTGTTCTCTAAAATGTTTTGATTAGATGGATTTTAATTTTCAGGAAAGGGTTGGGTGTGACTCTTTAAAAACTCATACATACTGGTTATATTTATTTTCATCAATGACATGTCAAAAAAGGAGGCTTGTTGTCTTGATATGGGAGGTGATGTTCTGATCCTGAGACATGTGATGATCTTAAGTTTCAAATTTTGAATTGTTGTATACTGACTGCTAATTGCAGAATACTTTTGATGTATATCCTACATGTCAATGTTCTGAGGTAAAAAGGGGGTTTTAAGTGAAATAGAGCTGTTGTCTTTGAGCAACTTCTGCTGTACAGGTTGGAAGTTATGTTTAAAGGATTCAGAAAAAACAGAGAGGACAGCCTTTGATGGAAACACTCCCTCACATAACTACAGCCAATTGCTGTTTCTGACACACAGACATCCTGTGGATAAAACAGATGCATGGTCATACATGGCTGCTGGGCATAGTCTTGTTTTACTGTGCACACAACCTGAGATTTACTAAGTAGGCCTCAGGTCTGATTTATAACAACTATTAGTGATTACAACAGAGCTGTGTTCCAAAATCTAGGCTGAAGGCTTGCTGAATCAGATGTCTAAATAAATCGATCATTTTTGTTTGACTTGCAGTTTAGACTAGGTTTTGACAATTTTCTCCATGAACAAATTCAAAAAAATATATCTTGTTTTGGATCAGCTCAAACAAAATTGTCATGTTTATTTACTGCACTGATGTCAAACATTTTGTTCCAATAAACCAGCCAGCTGTACTTGTCTGAGCACCTAGTACTGAGGAACTGTAGACCTGAACTTAGAGGCTGAGTTCCTTGAAGAGTACATCTTCCACTGCAAAAAGAGACTTTCTCCTGAAAGGGGATGCATTAATTCCAACATTGCTGGTACCACACACAAGACAGCTCTTGACAGCAAAAGGGGAAAACAGATTCAATTTCAGTGTTCATTCATGGCCCTTACCAGGGTTTCCTAGTTTTGAACAATAATCACCCTTATCTTCCAAAGATAATTTCTAAGCCTACATATATGTGAAAAATTTTGTAGTGGTGTTTCCACTTGCTATAGGTGGAGCTCAGGATGTGTAGGTTCGTCAAATCATTCAGGTCAAATCATTCAGTTAATTCCTAAGGCTATGTGGACTAAATCAGTATTACAGAAATAGCTCCTAAAGTTCTTGGTTTTTTACTCTGTTTCCAAGCAAGGCAGTCTCCAGACACATTACATTCTTCCTGCAGTAAAATGAAAACTCAGGCTAGTGATATCACCTGGATATTAAACTGTGTTTGTGGCATTTCTACATTTTATCCCATGCATATCAGACATATATCAGAGAAACACAGAAGAATGAATCCACTCCAAATAAATTCTAAGACTATATAGTCTTGCAGAGAGGGGGAACTATTTAGATAGTGTAGCTATGACCTAGTAAATATTTTCAGTAAGAATAAAAGAAGAAATATATTTCTTGTCTCCTTTATCCCTGACAGATATCTCTTGGAGAAAATCGGTATAGTTCTAATGATGGTGCTCTTCATCCCTGCAGAATTCAGCACCAAGAAGTATATCATTACAAACTGCTGGCCTTAGTCTGCTGGAAAGGAGATTTCCTAGTGCTGGGAAATCAGGCCTGAATGAATGAATTTATATTCTCCAGTCAAATCCCCCACAGAGAATCATGTTCATGCCCTGACATCTTACATCTTGGAACAAGATCTCCAGAGTGGCTGGGGAGCTTCCATCCTTGAAAATTTTAAGTCTGGACTAAAAAAAGTCCCAAACAATCTGGCCTGAACTCAGTATTGGCCATGTTTCAGGCTGCAAGTTGTATGAGATGCCCTCTCAAGGTCCATTCCAGACTGAAAGTTTTTGTGATTTTACAGCTCTAGCACCTCCACTAGAAGAAAGAAAAACACACACAGGGTTATTCCAGGAATTATCAGAGAAGTGGAGTTCCTGCCAGGATCTCTACTTTTTGTAGTGCTGTTTTGCTGATCCTGGCAAGACAGAGGACAAAAAATATTGCTATTAATAAAAAAAGTTGCTGTGAATTAACACAATCAATGGATTAATTAATCAGTTCTATAATGATGAAGAGTAGGAACAAAGAAAGATGAGACAATATTTGTGCAAAACATATATGCCATGTAAAGAGCAAGAAAAATTCAATCTTCTTACAGCTACCACAATTTATCAGTTTACCTAGTCATATATCTGCAGTTACAATGCTTGTAAAATGGCAGTACTGAAAATAGCTGGCCCCAGAGGGCTTTCTAGGCTAGTGATGCCAAAGAATTAATTTGCACTGAGATATGAAATTAAAGTTTTGTCCAAGGTAGAAGCAGAATAAAATAACATAAAACATAAATCTGTGTGAAAGGAACCATCATCACAGCAAAGCTATCTTCCTTATGAAAAGCAAAATGAGCTAAATCTGCTCAGTTATATCCAGTAGCTCCTTGATGCATAATACACTGTAAAATGTCAAAGCACTCTTCCAGACCCACAAAAGAAACAAAGGTACAGAAAACCCACTCACTATAACAGTAATACTTCCAGAGGGTTGGCACTAATTCTGACACTTTGTTCAGAGAAATGTATAAGCATCCAGCTACATTTTCCTTTGAGTTATCAGATGGTCCTTCTAAGAGAGAAAAAATACCATTGAATTAATAGCATACTTGCTCTATTTGCTTACTTCTCTGAGATAAGGTTGCATTTAAAGCTCTAATTGCTACAACACACCTGCTCTGATAATAAACAAAACAAGTTAGGGATAGAAAGAAAATAGACTTGTGGTCATGTTAGAAGGCTTGTTGCATTCTTTATCTGAATGCTTGAAAGGCTTCCACAGAGGTATCACCTTTGGAATGCTGGATCTTCTGACCCAACCACTATAAAAAATTCTCTTTATGCAGCTGAGTGATAATAGAGAATTTCATTAATGAATACACGGTACCAGTTTACTTTCAGGGCCGTGTACTTTATTTATTTACAGGGAACTTTTGATTTGCAGCTATATAATCCACTTAACTGTCACTTTTCTAAAGCTAGGAAGAGTAGTATATCCACAAGCTGGGGTCTCTTGTTTCTAGCAGCCTGAAGAATACCTTATTCATGTATCTATGAGCTGAGATCTATATTTCTAAAATAAATGCTTACTTCTTCAAGATGATTTTGACATTGCTATGAAGAATTGCTGGTCTTCTGAGAGCACTCTGAAAACTGTTTGGTAGACGAATGTTAATTTAGACAAATTCCAAGTAGAAAATTTTCCTTCATTGCCATGACAAAACCTCTCTATTTGATGTTTTCAGATCCTTAATATATGGTTTTCTCCTAGGTACACTTCCATAAAACAGAATTTAGTTCTGTATTATTGAATGGTAGAACATTAGAATCCTTCAGATCTTGCCTGTGAAGATGGTATCTCTCTAATTTTGTTACATACTTTTTCCACTTTTGGATAAGGATTTTATGTGAAAAATCATCCATTTTTCCATAGGGGAGAATCATCCATTGATTTCTGAAGTTTTTATATAAACATTGATCAGATTATTAGAAAATTAAAACCTATTTTGCCTAGAAATAGTAGAGGAAATTCACAAGGACTCTTACTATAATATTCTTCCCATGACTCTTGTAGTTCAGTTATGTATCCCAATATCTTACTGCATGCCAGAAAGCCATTAATTTCCTCAATTGTCTTTTCAAAACAATTTCTACAGTTTCTACCTCTTATTTATTAGCTCTGGTACATGCTTTCACTGTGCTTGGCCCATGCATCTCACAGAAGCTCTCAGTGTCTTAGAGCAGAGGTGACACAGATGAGATAGGGCACATGTTATAGTGTCTCAATGCCCCAGCACAGGAATTTGGTGCATTTAAGCAAGGAATGCTTGCTGGCAACTGTTATTCTGTTACCTGGAAGTGTGGTTGACAAAGCATAACCTGAGCACACAAAACTACTCTTTTGTCATATTCAGAACTATGCCTTAAATTTTAGCTTTCGTACTTTCCAGATTCTGTCCTATGTTACAACTCTGAACTTCAGATAAAGTGTAGGCAAGTTCTCTTCACAGTTTAGTTAGACAAAATAATCCTTCTCCAGCCTGAGAACCAAGGACACAGTGAATTTAGGAGAGCGAATGGGGAGGGTGAAGCTGTAACTGGACAATTAAACCCAATATGTAAATGGACCAAAACTTATAATAGTGTGAAAACTCATGACTGGCCATCCATCTTGAGTGCAGCCTTGGCCAGCCTTGTACTGCCCAAGGTGTGTCCTTCTGAGGCCTTTTTAATAAATACCTACTTTATTCCTTTGACACTGTCTAGCCTCTGTTCCAGGCAGCCTCTCAAGGCATCAAGAATATAATTCTTTAGAAAATAAACAAGTGAAGGTAAAGGAGTATTGCACAAAATATAAACAAAAAATAGATCAGAAGGTCTCTTTTCACATCAGCCTGGCAACAACGTGTTTCATGGTTTACTGAAGGGTCTTAGAAGAGCATCCTAACCAAAGCTGCTCTTACCACCAAACTTTTTGCTTGTTTTATAGGAGATCTAAGACACACTTAGTCTTTCTTTCTGAATTTCTCTTTAAATTCACTGTTTTATTTGGAGATTGTCTTTTAATTAGCATAAGGCTTTTTCCTTCCTTTATTAATGTAAATGTTTCTCTTCCCAGCACACCCCTCCATGGCACTTAAGCAGTTATTAAGTAATTCCTTATTTGTACAGAGCCTAAGATTCCCACTATCTGTAGTGTCAATTTGACATTCTTCAGTGGAGTACGTGATTGTTATGATATGTATCAACCTAGTACAAAAAACTGTACAGTAAAGTTAAGCATACTTCAAACTGAATTTGATATAGTTTAGGATTTGCTTCTTACTGAGACCCTATCTGTTGACAGACAAATATTTTGGGATGACAACAAAAATGGCATGGCTGTTACCCAAACCATTTTTAAATAGCCACCTTTATTCTGCTAGAATGTAAAGGTATGCTAAGGAGAAATACAGCTGAACCCTGGTCTTTCAAACACAGTAATTGACTTAGGTTTTTTACTAGCATATTATTAATGCCTTCACACAGGCAGACTCTTTAGCTGCAGGCACCAAAGTATAGCAATTTGTTATCTAAGAAGTAAATTAGAAAGTTTGATTCTTTAGAAATTATCTGGAGTAAATAGATGCACAACAGGAAAGATCACTAAGGACCACTGTGAAACTGCGAAACTATATCCTTATGAAATAAAGGGCACTTAGTGTCTGCAAAAGTATCAACATCTGGTGCACAACACCAAGTGGAGGAGGTGGATCATTTGGCTCTGCATTGTGAACTGCCCTGGCAGCCTTTGGAAAAATAATAGAGATGTTACTAAAATGACTTGTGGCAAGGGGCCAAATGCTGATATTTTTCACACAGCTGGACCTACCACTTAACCCAATGAAGTTCGCGAGGATTTCAGTACGGGGCATGAATCTATCTATTTATTATATCTCCATTTTAATAAACTGTTTGACCTTGTACTTTCTAAGCTTTGAATAAAATCTATTTGATTCACTGAAAAGCTAAGCTTGCTAGGGACATCTTATGAAGTTTGGTATTATTCAATGCTGTCTTCATTTTGCTGCATATAATGGTCCTATTCTTCACCATTCATGAATTATGTAGGTCAGTACATATGAATGCCAGGAAAACCTTTCTAGCACCCCATACAATCATGTATTTTGTATATGTAATGACACACATTATTGTGATTCTCTCAGAAATATTTCGGGGAAATGCTAGAATGTTAAAATTACTATTTTTGTTTTCTCCTGTATTGTCTAGTGAATTAGTTCTCATGAATGCCACTGTGCAGAGATAGAGAAGGAGTCAAGTAAAATATGGGGAAAGGTGCAAAACTAGATGCTTGGCCAAAAATAGCTTTGCTATACATAAAACATACTGCTGTGTTATGGTTTGATTTTGCAGGTTTATGGGTTTGTATACTCAAGGCTAAGAATTATTGTTCATTGTAAAGATATAAATGGAAAATTTATTAGAAATCTTCCTGTGCAATGATAAATTAAATAAAGGAGAGCCACTAATGGTCTGCCCTCATCAAGTGTTCACTGATTTTTTCCAAATCTCTATCATGGTTCATAAGCATTGCTACTGGTAGTCTAGTTCAAACTAAGAATCAAACATTTCTGGGTTCTGGGATGTTAAAACATTGCTACCAGTGAGACTAAGGCAAAACAGTTACTTTCAAAGCTAGGGAAGGTTCTTGGATCATAATTGCTCTTTTTCCATGCTTCCAAATTTCAAATTGTTTTAAATTTTGATTATTCATTTTATATCATAACACATAAGCTCTGAGAAATTGTCTAACTACTTGTCTTTTAACAGCCTCTGAAGTGCTTCTCTGTCAAGTGAGTTAATGGAAGGGAATTAGGTTAGTATTTTTTTGACATTTTTTGTATTCATTAGGGAATGAAAGACAAAATATCATGTCTTGAGAAAGGGACATATGTTCATTTCTTTAATTTTTTTACATGTTTTCAGAAAAACTTCAGAAGCTATTCAGGATCCAAAGGTTCAAAGGTTTTTACAACTTTTTCTGGAAGTAATATAGCAAACTGACAATGAGGTGGATAAAAATGTTTATTTCTTTTTTTTACTTCAAGACTTACATACAAGACTTACAAATTCATGCATTGTTGTTTATATGTCTATATGCTAATATGTTTTTAAACACTTCGTTTGACATACCATTTTGTGTGGAATTTTTCAAAGTTGAAAACCTACAAATCAGGAACAAAGCTCTGAAACCCACGATATATTTACACACAACAAAAAACTGTGTCATGCTGTTGCTGCAGCATTATTTGCTTGTTTAATCTGACAGCCCTAAATATGGAAACTGCAACTGCTTGAGTTCATCCTTTTAACATGGTTCATGCAGAAAGATTTCCTGGTTGATTGTGGCCACCAGAACACACTTTCTGATGCTATTATTAGCTGTCAGTCATTATCAGCTTTCAAGTAATTATGTACAGTTAAATAGAGACACAGCCCACCATCCAAATCTGCAGTCCAGAGAAGTTTGGAAATTCCATTTTTTTAACCAATTATTGTAACTAATAAGTAGATCACCCTTTCATTCTGTTCCATTAAAATCACTCTTAATACACTTAATAAATCACTCTTGTTACAAAGGTGTTGACCCAATGAGACAAATACAGGTGGCAGAAAGAGAGGAAAAACACATTCATTTTCTTTTCAAACCTAGAGGGTTCATCTATCTTCCTACTCTTCTCTCTACTTGTCTGTATAAAATAATTGGTTTTTAGACATAAACTCACATATACAATGGGAAAACCCCAGGCTCTGGACCTTATAATTTGTTTAGATAAGCAGATTGCCAATAATTTTATAATTTTATATACCTGCATTTTTATACTCATTCTTCTTTGAGTAGTAATACAATTCAAATATTTATGATCTCATTTTGTTGGATGTAGAATCCTCCAGTCTGGTCTTTAGGGTTCCTATGACATATTCTTTTGACCACTAATTTGTTTCTTCTAACTTCAAAACACTCTGTGAGGTTCACCACGTCTTTAAATGTCTGTAACTATTGTTTTATAAATGAAAGTGGTTTTACTTGGTTTTAGTATATAATTTAATTAACAGGGGTCACCCAGGCATCCAATACAGGTCACTATCCACTTCCATGTGAGGCTGTACAGCCATGGGATATAACATCCAGCCTCTGTCAGGATTGAATCACAGACCTCTCTCTACTTCTGTCTTTTAAACTTTAAAATTTCAGAAAATCACCGTTGGAACCTTCTCCTTCATGCTTTCATACCTGTCATATTCCATCAAGGTCACTTTTAAAGGCAGCTGTGCACTGCTGAAAATCAAAGCAGTATCCAGGCTGGTGGTGAGGACTGCCAGTTTCTTAGAAAAGCCAGACTAATCTGTCTCTGCATGAAAAAGGTAGTTACAGCTTCTAGTTATTTTATGATTTCAGAGCTAAAGCTCTGTATATCTGTAAACAAACTGACTCTTTGGCAAATATGTTTTTATTTAGACCATGGAAAAAAGGAATATTCTATGAAAAAACACAGCTGTTTAGCAAAACTGAAATCTCTCAAAAAATCATGAACATGACCTTTAGTGTGGTTTATTGTTTATAAAATGTGCTGAATGTAAGAATATCTTGGATACTCAGTTCAGGTCCTAACTACTATGAGATTTCTTTTGAAGAAACTAATAAGAAAAAGCAGCTACAGGTCTTTAGGTATGACACAGCTGAAATATGGAGAAAGAATGTTTATATTAAATTTAGTCATCTAAGAGAATTACGAAAATTTATTTCACAAAATAACACTGGAAAAGGAACATCTAACATTGATTTTTTTGTCTCTAATGGTCCATCCTGTGTGGTTTTCTGTCTTTTGCAATCGTGCTTCAGTTTAGATGAATGTAAGTTATATTTAAAAGTTAATATGGGATTTTATTAGAAATTTGTCTGAGTCCAGTTAATGTTTTCCCTGTGAAATAGTGACATTTCATAGTTCTACAATTAGCCTTGTCCCAAGGGCATTCTCTCACATGGTGATGATTAATGATTCCTATTTCTGGAAAAAAAATAATACTAGCCTAGGAACAGCAAGAAAATGATGTTTCTAGAAAAACTCCATATTTTAGTTTACTTATCTATAGAATTTCACCTTGCTATTTAAGCCTGGTTTTTTGCAACATTTTTAGTGAAATAACACACTACTCCTTCATTTCTTTTCCACTTATATAAGCAATTTTTCAGTATAATTAGAAATTATGCTTCAGTTGAATAAAATTTTTTTGGCTCATACCTAGTATCACAGCAAACAGGGATAATTGCTCCTTTTACATTCTCCAGCCGTCAGTTGAGTTTGTCTCTAGCAGTTTCTATTTTTCCAGCATTTTGACATTATGAGTCTCTCTTGAAATGTCTCTGAGGTAGATTGGATCCTCTTTTCTCAAAGAAGGAGTCAGAAAAGGAAAAGATCTCTGAGCTCACTTTAGCAGAAGTCTTTCCTGTCCACTTGCAAGGCCTCATTTTGAAAATTATGTACCTTTCTTTTAATTTTCTTTTTTTCTCTCTCCTCTTTTTGAGTAGAAGTGTGGCTTTTTTTTTTAACCTTCATCAACCAGTTGCAAGGGACCAGCCCTGTTAAAACGGAGGCTCCTGTGGTAGTGCCCAGAATATATCACTGAGTGAAAATTATTAGCCTCTGTCATACTGCAGGTCAGTCCAAATGACATATTAGTCTCCTTGGACTTGAGCTTTATAGAACTATTATTTAAACAGAAATTATGAATAAAACTCAATCATTATCTTTCACACATATCGTGGTGAGCGTTGGTAAGGTGAGATGGGTTATTCAGTTGATTCATTTAGAGAAGGCTTACAGAACAGATTCAAGAAAAAGTTGTGAGTTATTAGATCCCTTTTCACAGCTATAGTAGAACAAGAAGGGTTTGAATGGTAATCATTGGCAAATTGTAGAGATAAAGAAAACTGTAAGTTGGACTTTATTAGGAGGAGTGTAGGTAGCAGAATGAAGGCAGGTGTTGGTCTGTGTTCACCATCAGTGAGGCCACTCCTGGCACAATGAGTTCACTTTTGGAACTACTGGGTCAAGAAGTGAAAAATGGAAAAAGTCCAGCAGAGAGCAGCCAGTGCAGATAAAGACCTGTGGAGTAAGGTTTTTAGGCCACTGGGCTTGCTAGAAGAGAAGAGAAGACTGAGGAGACAGCTAATATCATTTTACTGTTACCCAAAATGTTCCCAGTGACAGAAGCAATCCCTGCTTCTAGAGGAAAACAGTAAGTAGAATAGACAATGGTGGATTTTTCACTAAGAAATGTGCCTAGGAAAATAATGAAGTCTCCTTAGAATAATGAAGAATAATATTTTAGAAAATAATGAAAAATCTCAAGTTTTTTTTGAGGTTCATATGGAAAAAAAATATCGTAGTCCCTCTCCACACAGGACTCCAGAGGTTCTTTGCAAGTAAATCTTGTGTTCTCCATGGTAATTGCATTGCTAATATTTGGAAACTCATTAGGCTATGTAAACCACTCTTCATCACCATAAACAGTGGAGAAAAGTATCAGGCAGCAATGCATTACTGTTCTAAACAGAGGATGTGCATCCATGAAAGTGTCAGTTTTGGTAGGAAAATGTACAAATGTGCATGTACCAGTTCACTTAACTCCCTGCTAAATCTGCCTCCAAAGTTTCAATATTTTAAGGAAAATATTTTCAAGACTTAGGCAAACATCATTGCTTCTTCAGCAATTCAGAAGAATGGTGTAGTTGCATAAAATATGTATGTAAGAGAATGAATTTCTCATGTAGAAATGTTTTCAGATTAAAAGCTAATTTACACCACAAATTAACCATAATTTGCTTTGTCATTTGGATGATTTAAAAAATTTGAAACTTCTATTTTTTTTTATTAATGCAAAATCAACTTTCAGTTCTTGGTCATTTGAATTTACGTGTGTAAAGCATTCTTAAAGAATAAGACAGAATCATTCGTATTTGTAAGCATATGTATGATCAGGTCCTGATGGATATGGACAGGTAGGCACAAGAGATGATATAAAATCTTAGCTTTTATAATGTTAACCAACCTTTTACCTTGATTTGGCACACAATGGATACTTTGCAAAACAACTGCAAAGAGAAAATTGTGACAATGTATAGTAAGATTTCTATGTCAAAAACTACATCAAAGCATTCAGAGGAGCCATTTATGATGTAAATGAAAGAACTACAATGCTACCAATTCATATTACTTCTCTTTTACTTACATAATTGTTTGTGTGTTTTAAAGGAACACAGCTTTCTCAATAGATGGTACTGCCTTGGAACAATTTCTACTACTGCTCCCTAATAGGTCAAGCCTGTGTAAGAGATGTCTGCATATTTTTAAAATGGACTTTAAATCTGTGAAATTCTAGCTGTGACAACACATACTAACTTCTGAAAACCATAGGGTAACAAGAAACAGGTTTTTTTTAAATATGTGCTATATAAGAAGCATGATTTTATTTTGAATCATGAATCAATGCCTCCAGGAAGAATCTCAAGAAACAACCAAAGTCAAATGACAAATGTGAAAATGATGTTGCAATTTAAGACAATAAAATATTTCTTCATCAGCCTTCATATCAGACTTAATGTTCTGATACATAATATTCCATTTTAAACTCTATTTGCATAGCGACAAAAGCAGTTTTAACTTTTTTTAACTATTACTTGACATAGGTAAACACAATACAGAAATCTGTGATGCTTTCAAACAGCTGCCACAGTCAAGCAAAAGCCTGTCAGAAAATTGTCCTTGATTTTATGTAGGACTTCAGTATTCGTGAAGTAATATTGTGGTATTAATTTCTTAGTTTAAAGATATTTAAAATTCAGGATCATTATTATGATGTAGCCCTAAGATATTAGATAAAGAATATTCTCTTGAGGTTTTGCAGGGGTTCACTTAAGCAAGGAAATCCTAATTGATACTTTTACAGAATGCTTCAGTTGAGGTACTTTGTCTGTATTAGCAAGATACTGGGTCAATCAATTTGTAATGGTTAATGTTTTACCAAATGATTACAATTATTTCACTTCATGAACAGCAATTCAAATCAGTTACAGAAACTGAAGACTGTAAATACCAACTGCACAAGAAATAGAAATTTGTTTCTTTCAAATAAAGATATTATTGGTTTTTGGTGCTTGTTATGAACTGGTGAGAAGCAGAAAAAACTCTTTTTATGAAGGTGTTGCTAAAAACGTTTGACTAATCGCATTTTGCCTATCTTTCTCCAGCCATTTCAGATGAGTTTTCTTGTCCATATCATCTGGCTTAAATTCCAGTGACTTCCCCAGACAATTCTCCTTTCCTCTTTCCTCACCTCGTTCAGACATACACAAAGGCAAAAAGCTGAGAGAATAAATGGTCTTGTACCCTGTTCTGAAGGTCAACAGATACAGGATTTGTAAGCCCAGTTGAGAAAAAATTTGAAGTCAAGAGCTTTGGTAAAGTGTGCAACAGCACTTTAAATTGAACTTTGGCTCTATTTTAACGTACATAGAATGGATTCTGTTAAACTACAGTTTTCTGGAAGAGAATGGTTTTTTTCTTATAAGCAGCAGTATTAGGGGCCTTTATCTTCCGTCCTTTTTTTAAAAGCACTGCTGTCAGAACCTCTTCAAACTGAAACCCAAATGTTTTTAAAAGGCTGTGGCTTGCAGGTGTTACCATTTGGACATTTTAAGAAGCAGTTAAAAACCTGGGTATTTAAGATATGTTCAATTCAACTACAATTCTGATTTTTTTCTTCCTTTCCATCTTCAGCTCTTTGTGCTTTTTTTTCTTAGTGTCAATAAACATATCTGTTTTGTGTGATTACATTTTGGAACTGGGGAGCTAGAATTCAACTGTGATGTGTAAGAACAGTTCCTGAAAGAAACACTTCACTGGCTTGCTTAGAGGAAGTTTCCAGGCTGCTTGGATTTCTAATATTGCAGCTAATTAAGTTGAACATTTGTAAGTGATAGTATCAGGAGGGATGGAAAGCAGAGCACCAGAGAATCCCATGAATAATCCTACTAAATTAAAATTTAAGACTTTATGAGGAAAAATTAAAATTATTTTTATTTTTAAAATATATTGTTTATTTTCAGGCACTGAATTTTGACCAAAAAAGCATTGATTTGCCTTTTTAATTATCCATGGAAATCGTATTAATAGAATGGCAATAATTCTACTGATATATATGTTTTTAAAAGTATGTTTTTTTTCTGTAAAAAATACAGGTTTAAGAAATATTATAAAAATAGTCCAAGGACAAGAAGGTAACTCTTATGTTGGAATATGAACAACCAACAAAGATTTTATTATTATTCTGCCTGAATATCCCTGGCATACTGCACCCTACATATATAATATAGTCATTAAGTTAAAAGCAGAAATTCTCACTGAAACGATTAGCTATATTATTGTAATCACTGAAACTTATTGTATATTTTTTCCAATGGTTTTCCTGAGCACTTGGCTTATCCCAGTGATTTAAGTTTTGCATGTGTGCATAAGAAGAGAAATTAAAGAATTTAAGTGCTTTTCCACATTAAAAGCATTGAAATATCCAATAGTGATGTTGATGTGAATCTCGCTCTCATTTTTCTGAGGAGTTCCACTACAGAGATTTGTATCTTTCATACCTTTTTCTTCCTTCCCTCTTCTTGCCTGTCTTCTCTGTGCCAGGTCTAGCTCCAGTACTTAAGGTTTTGCCTTGCTTTTAGTTCTTTATTCCTCAATATGTTTTTCTCTTTGAATATCCTTCTTTCTTTACACAGTCATCTTTTTCTTTAAATAGCTCACTGAACTGTAACTGTGTAGGAATTGATTGGAGTACATCAATGGCTCAGTGCTCCACGGGGAACTGCTGAGGGCCAAGTTATCACTATGCTCTGACACAGCTGGTTCCTGTTAAGTTGAGTCTGAGATGTTGTACAGGTAACATTAAAGCACGTAAGCAATAGGCAGCACTATGAGACCTTTGTGTCTCATGGCTTTTCCTAGTGTAAAAGCAGCATTACGTAAAAATATATATATATAAAAACAAAACAAGAACTACTACAGCTTGTCTAACTGTAAGGACTGGGTGAATAATCACTATACACTGCGTGTGCTACTTTGCATCTGGAGGTTGTAAGGCTGTCAGCCAGTCCACGCTGTACTGCAGCTTGCCTGCATGACCTGCTTGAGTCTGCCTGTGCTGAGGCTCCCTAAGGCTGGAAAATCAGGGTGTGATGGAGTACTGCCATGCAAACTCAGATACTGCTACCCCTGCCTTGGGCAGACAGCCACTGGACCACATAGTTCAGGCAAAATAAATTAGTGAGGGGAAGTCGAGGGCTTTGTAGTGTAGTCTAGTGTAGTAGTGCAGTATGGGGTAGCATGGTGTAGTCTGGTGTGGCACAGCAGAGCCTTAGTGAAGCAAAGGGATGCATTGTGCTGTGTAGTGCTCTGCAGCATGGTCTGATGTAGTATAGATAGTATAGAATACTGTGGTGTGATGTGGTCTGGTTTGGTGTAGTGTCAAATCACAACTTATGGAAGGAAACAGGAAAGTATAGCCCTAAATGTATTCCTCTGGTTTCTATTAGCTATCAGAAACTGCAGGTGGTAAATCCAGATTTCAATCCATAAATCATATGTTTTATCAGACTTGCCATTTCAGTTCTAGAGACAAAATCACATAAAGCTCCATTCCAGACAACTCCACAAATATCAGTATGTATCACATGCAGAAATGATCTTAATTGAGTGAAAAAAAAACCCAAAAACAAACGGATAATCTTAGGTAAGCAGGACAGGTTCTTTTTTTCTGTTTTTTTTTTTTGGTGGCCATTTTTACACAAGAGTAATCTAGGGAAGTGGGAAAAATCACAGTACCAAAGGATCACAGAATGATTTAGTTTGGAAAAGACCTCTGAGATCATTGAATCCAATCTTAGGTCAATCACCCCCTTGTGAACCAGATCATGGTACTAAGTGCCACAAGTTTCTTAAACATCTCCGGAGATGGTGATTCCATCATCTCCTGGGCAGTCTGTTCCAATGCCTGGAAATCCTTTCTGTGAAGAAATTCTTCCTAATGTCAGCCTGAATCTCCTCTGGCACCGCTTGAGGCCAGTTCCTTTTGTCCTGTTACTGGTTGCCTGAGAGATGAGACCAACCCCCACATGGCTACAACCTGTGCAGGCAGCTGTAGAGAGTGACAAGGTTACCCTGAGCCTCCTTTTCTGCAGGATAAACACCCCCAGCCCCTCAGCTGCTCCTCACAGCACTGGTGCTCCAGACCCTGCCCCAGCTCCATTGCCCTTCTCTGCACTCACTCCAGCCCCTCAGTGCCTTTCCTGCACTCAGGGCCCAGAGCTGGACACAGCACTCGAGGTGTGGCCTCAGCAGTGCCCAGGACAGGGGGACAATCCCTGCCCTGCTCCTGCTGCCCACACCATTGCTGATCCAGGCCAGGATGCCATTGGCCTTCTTGGCCCCCTGGGCACACCCTGGCTCATGTTCAGCTGCTGGCACCAGCACCCCCAGGTCCTTTCCAGCCACTCTGTCCCAGCCTGTGGCACTGCCTGGGGTTGTTGTGACCCAAGGGCAGGACCCAGCACTGGGCCTTGTTGAACCTCACACCATCGGCCTCAGCCATGATCCAGCCTGTGCAGATCCCTCTGCAGAGCCTTCCTGCCCAACAGCAGATCAACACTGCTGCCCAACTTAGTGTCATCTGCAAACTGACTGAGGGTGCTCTTGATGCCCTCATCCAGATGATCAATAAAAACATTGAACATGACTGTTCCTGACATTGAGCCCTGCAGAACCCCACTGGTGACTGGCCCCAGCTGGATGTGGCACCATTCACCATCACACTCTGAGCACTGCCATCCAGGCAGTTTTTTACCCAGTAAAAAGGTGCATCTGTCCAAGCCCTAGGCTGCCAGCTTTTCCAGGAGAACGCTGTGTGAAACAATGTCAAATGTTTTACTGAAGTCCAGGTAGACAATATTCAGAGTCCTCCTCTCATCCACCAGAGTGTCATCTGGTTATATGAGAAGATGTGGCCGGTCAAACAGAACCTTTCCTCAGCCTGTAGTGCCTTGGTCTGATCACTCGGTTGTCCTGTCTGTGCTCTACAGTAACAGTAGACATGATCTGTTCCATAATCTTCTTGGGCACTTAGGTCAGGTTGACAGACCTGTAGTTCCCCAGATCCTCCTACAGTCCATTCTTGTGAGCAGGTATCACATTTGCCAACCTTCCCAGATAGCCAGGGTTGATGATGAATGATGAAGAGTATCTTGGCAAACTCTTCTGTCAGTTCTCTCAGTCCCCTTGGGTGATCCCATCTGATCCCTTGTGGGTGTCTGAGTGGCACAGCAGGTCACTGACTGTTTCCTCCTGGATTGCAGGGGTCTGTTCTGCTCCCCATCCCATGACAAACAGCTTAGGGAGCCACTTGCCCTGATGACCCCCAATCTTTCTGTTAAAGACTGAGGCAAAGAAGGCATCAAGTACCTCAGTCTGTTCCTCATCCTTAGTGACAAAGTTCCCCACCACATCCACTAAAGGATGGAGATTTTCCTTGGCCCTACTTTGATTGTTGATGTATTTACAAAAACACTATTTATTACCTTTTACAGCAGTGGCCAGATTGAGAGAACCATGAACAGAGGATAATGGCCAGTGATTTCAAACAATTTCTGGTAGGCATCAAAGACATACCTTTCTAAAAAGAAGAAAAAAGGACATTATAACATGGTAAATATAATTTTCAAGAATATTACTCCTATGATGGACTGTTTAGATGAAATGCTGAGCTAAAGTCAAGAATGAATGAAAGCAGAGTACTTGGCAGAAACATGTCTATGGGTAATGGAGCTTTATGATCACTTGCAAATTGTGTGGAAGATGAGCACTCTTCATTAGAATAAATAAGTGTACAAGGTTATTCTACATCTATGGGGAATATTATTTGTCTAGTTCTGGATAATTTTGATGTCTTTTTCTAAGACTCTTTAATTTGATGCAATTTTTTCTCTTTTCCTGCTGAGGGTGCAGGCATGTATGCATATAGAGCTGGCTCAGCAAGCCAAGCTTTCCTTATCTTCCAGATTCCTGATGCTGCTTGGGGCGAGTCAGAAGATAGCAAAGAAGGGAACTGTAGTTCAGACAGACACCAAATGATGAAACTTGGGTACTCTTGCACATGTTTTTACAATGATGTAGAGAGTGAAATAGGCTAATTTTATTTACAGAGCTAACTCTTAATAGTCATGACTAACAAGTTGCAAATACTGCCTTCTTGCATTTGTCTCTTATCTATGCTTACACTTATCTTGGTCTCAGTCCCTCAGTCTGCACTGTAACTCTTTCATTAATAGCTATGCCAAATATGCAGCCTCGAGTTGTGCAAAACACAGTAAATTGTATTTCCTGCAATTCATGCCAGAGAAAACATATGAGGAGAGAGACATTTTTCTCATTCTGACATTTGCATTTTTCCCTTAGTGAGCATTATCTGTGTGTATACTTGAAGGAGAAAATTGCAGAGATGAGCAGAAATTTAATCTTAAAAATAAATGATAGAATATAATGTTATAATGACAAACTCAAGTTAGAAACAAGGATATGAAGAATAATTTCTGAATTTTTCATTCACATGAACAAGCAAAAAAAATAGGGGCTGAAAGAAGGGGGAGAAATTTCAGGAAATACAGGAAATTATCTGCTTTAGAATTGTTCTTGTACATTCTTGCTTTGTAAGATGCAATTGCCCATGTAAAACAATTTGTTATGGACATATGGCAGTGAAGAACAGAAAACCCATGAGAAAAATTCTCTGTGTCACCAAGAGGATTGTTTGAAATGACATAATGTTTAACACCTAAGGAAGCAGAAAGAAAATTAAAGAATTCTGTCTAAACTGGAAAATCCATCATGCTGCCTATGCAGAATTACTAACTGTAGTTTCTAACTTGCCAAATATGTTTCTATATTTCAGGTGAGGTAAAAAACTTTGACTATCTGGGGCTGTGAGAAGAGCATCTAACATAACCAAGCAACTCAGATGACAGCTTTAAGCTGAACTTATTTGGTAACTCTCTACATGTAATTTCTTATTCATCCAAGATGTGAGATGAAATTTGTTACCTTAAAATTCAGATATCACAAGGAACCAGTAAGTAACTAACATGTACTCAAGAGAAAAATAATTTAATAAAATAAAATATGCTGACACTTCTCAGGTGCTTCCAAATCAATAATAAAAACAAGCCCTAATTTTTAATGGAGTGTAATCTCTTTTTCAATAGAAGAAAAAAATCTGTTTCTGGAAATTAATAACCATTTCTGGTTTGGATTAATATTTATTTCCTTCTATACAATGTAACATTTGTTTGATTGTTAGCTCAGCTGTCTGAAGACAAAGAGAAATGAGAGTTTGTCCATCTAGTAAAGTCTAAATTTGGTCTTGTAAGTGAAGATTCTGTCTTAAGGGATGTCTAGTCTTTTCAATGTTTTAGTAGAAGTGCTAGTGTCTGCATGAGAATAGTCTCAGCTGATGTTCTTAGTATTTTTCTCGTTCTAATGTAGTTCATCTCTGACTGAGGCTCAGCCTGGTAGACCTTGCTCTAAAATGCTTATGTTCCATTTTGGCAGTTCTGGTGTGGAGTAATTCCTGGAAGACACATGACAGATAAGCTGGAGGAAGTGGCATCCTAAACTGCAAGAGCTCTTTGGTAAGTGTTTAATGTGAAAGAACTAACATCTTTTACTAGGATCCTCATGTCAACAATATCACAGCAGGTCAGCGGGTTTGTAAGACTCATATTTCATTTGGATTTGGTCACTCACAAAAATATCAATATATACAGAGATCTAATTCAAGGGTAATCATTGTTACCAAGGATAATAATTACTAATAAAGATAATAAGACATGCACAAATTTAACACATAACATTTTTTATATACTTGTTCCAGAGAACTTTTTATTTCTTCTCCTTATGGAGATAAATACCCTGATTTACTGCACATTTTAAAGAAATTAACTTAATTGCATTCAGTAACTATCATATATGCTAGCACTACATGAGACACTGGTAGAATTTGAACAAGCTGTCTTCTCATTAAATTCAATAACAAATGGAGGTACAGAACACCTTTGAAAAGGAGAGTAGCAACTCAGTCACTAGGGATCTTGTCACAGGAAGTTGTAAAAATAAACCTCATTATTGTATTATTTGAATCCTTCTTTTCCTAGTGATCACTTAGGCCAATGAAGCAATGCCATTGTTTTAACTCAGTGTGGTTGGGTTTGCATCCTGCCTGGCAGCATGTGAAAAATTATTAAAGTGCTCTAGGTTAGTATTGTGGCAACAGAATTTCGCTGCAATCTAAACTCCAGGAAAAAAGGAAACCATATTTTGAAGACAACACTAATGATGAGCTAGGACTTGTTGACAGAAGCAGAGGGAGCTCCTGATTCCTAGAACTGTGGTGAGCACTTATTGTATTATTGGGAAGAACAAAAGGTCGTGGTCCTGGTGACTGAAGAGTAAACCCTCACCTTATATCCTGTTTCTGTTGAAAATACAATACAAAATGCAACTCAAGTGATATGCTTAGTGACAGAGGATTGCAACCTACAGATTAAAAACCACAGGTTTTAGAATGGCTAAAAACCTAGATAGAATATTTTACATCTTCCTGATTTTTTAATTTGCACTGGTAAGATGATCTTATCTATCCCTTAGCAGCTGAGAAAGCTGCTAACACTCTTAAACAAGGATTATAAATGAAAATCCATTTTTAAAAAAGTTGACTTTACCCTTTTATAGTTTTAGGAATACTGCTAATAATCTGACCAGAGACTTTAGAAAAACCTAACTAGTATTTTTAATAATTTTTAAGATATTTTTCTTCCTACCTTGTCAAATGCTGAAGTTCTGGTGATCTTGTGGTGATAACTATGCTGTGTGCTCACTTACAACTGCATACATCATACTGCAGCTTCCTACCATAATGCCATCCATGATATGAATTTTCTCTGAAAAGAAAAGCGTTTGTCCCTAGAGATTACAGTTCTTTTAACTGTCAAGAAGTTTAAAATGTTTCCCAGATGAAAGCAGATGTTCACTTACAATTGAGGATGGTTGAATTTTGATGGATTAAAATGCGTATTTTTACCATTTTCTGCACAGAAAAAAGCCAAGCCCAGACTGTGGGTATATACATCTCTCTGTGTGCATGTGTACACTTTGACTACTATGCTCTCATTGACAAATCATAAGCTAGAAATCACAAAGCCCATCAGTGGCTTAGTTTTTACAAAAGCTTTAGAATATTTGAACAAAAAACTGAGAATTGAGGCACTGTGACTTTTTCATTTTTGTTTTTTATAAAATGTCCACAACATGGAGTTATGAACTGCATCACTAGCTTACTTTTATAATGTGAAAAAAATGAACAGGCAATTCCACTTCAGGGGAAGAAGAAGTCACATAAAACAGTGTCCCTTATAGCAAAGGATGATTTGCCTTCTATATTCTCTTTCAAAACCTTGGTTTCTTTCCATTGCTAATTTCCATGGTCTTTTTCATTTTAAAGAGGCTTATTTCTTATGATTTATGATACTTAATGCTTAGACTTTATCTTTTACTGGACCAGATCCTGTACTTAATAGCAAAATTTGTATGGTTTCATGAACTTGAAAATACCACACAAACTTGAACTACATCAGGTTGTACTAGCAGATCTTTGTTAAGCTACTTGGGCTATATTTGTACCAGGATGTTTCAATGTAAATTTCATAAAATATGAAGCTACTGCCAAATTTACTGGACTGCAGTTTTTCTCTCCCTAAAAGGCTTTATATCAAGGGACACATTATTCACTGTATTTGTTAATGCTTTGCAAATATACAAAGATTCTCTTGTTCTTTGTTTTCCTATATATGCAAAATTTTTAAAATTTGGGGTTTTTTTAAGGAGATGTTTCATGTTTTGTTATGTGCAACTGTTTTTGCCTGCATGTTTATATTTCAGTATAATCAGCAAATATCACCCCTTTCATTCACGCATATTTTGTTGCTTAACTTACACAAGCTTTTCTTAACAGAAATTTTGAAATTGAGTTGATCTGTTTAAACTGAGAATCTGAGAACTTGAATCTTAAAATGTTTAAAAGGCTTGCTCAATTCTGATCCCAAAATTCGTGTTATGGATTATTCAGATATTGTGAGGTGAAGAGTGCATACACACAAAAAAGAATAATATTTAATACTGATTAGTCCTGGTTTAAAACCATAGTATCAACATCTTGCCTTCCCAAAATTGGTAGTTTATTCTGAAATATTTTTCATTTTCTAATGTTTTTAAAGGATAAATAATCTTTTTTATTTTTCTTATTTTTCTCCACTGTCATAAAACTGTTAATAAATCCAACTATTGCATTACCAAGTCATATTCAAAAAATGTAGCTTGTGCCAAAATCTTGAACTAATTGGACTTGAAGTTTCAGGCCAAATCAATAATAAAAACAAGCCCTAATTTTTAATGGAGTGTAATCTCTTTTTCAATAGAAGAAAAAAATCTGTTTCTGGAAATTAATAACCATTTCTGGTTTGGATTAATATTTATTTCCTTCTATACAATGTAACATTTGTTTGATTGTTAGCTCAGCTGTCTGAAGACAAAGAGAAATGAGAGTTTGTCCATCTAGTAAAGTCTAAATTTGGTCTTGTAAGTGAAGATTCTGTCTTAAGGGATGTCTAGTCTTTTCAATGTTTTAGTAGAAGTGCTAGTGTCTGCATGAGAATAGTCTCAGCTGATGTTCTTAGTATTTTTCTCGTTCTAATGTAGTTCATCTCTAACTTGTTATTGTACATGACAACGACTGCACCTGAGCAGAAAGTGAATAAGCCTTCCCAGTTGTCAAAGTCCGAAGTGCAAGGATTACTTCTATGCTGTAGTTATTATGGTCATCCAGGCAGGTGAAGTGAGAGATTGGATATGGGAGTAATGTAATTTGACAGCTCTTTTCATCTTATAAACTTGAGGGAGATGCAGAAGGTCTGGTGTATAATGGTGGAGCCATTCCAGCTTCACTGAAAATATTAGGAGAGCGAAAATTCAAGGTGATGGATTTTAAAATTGTGTCAATTAAGTAGTAGACTTGACACAAAAATCATATGGGTGGAAAAATACCTAAAACACTATAATCTTAGGAAGAAGTCATTTTGATGTTTCAAAAAGATTCAAATCGCCTCAGAACAAAGGATTGCATTGCTAATTAAAGACAATGTTTCAAAGCAGAGTTATACTGAAGAGCAGACAAATAAAAGTTAGCATTGGGTGACATCACTACTTGAAGTGAAATTTGACACTTGCTACAAACACTGTTTAAAGAATTCAGACACTTTCAGTCAGACCAAAACAGAAGTGGCCCATACTAGAACATTTAAAAGCAGAAACCATATAGTCCTGGAATAAATGCCTCCAGGGGAAGTCTTTCCAAGTTTCTAACTTAGAGCAAGGAAGAGGTGTTTTTGAGGATGCCTGTGAATGTGGTGTCAGACAGCAATGATCACTGTAGGCCTGAACACTGACTTACTTAAGAAACAAAAGTCCATAAAGACCACAAAAGAGTTCTAAGAAAATTTTTGTAACCAGTTTTGGAAAAATACATTGAATTAGTGGAAGAAACTAATTTCTACTTATCTACTAATAGTTTTCCATTAAGATTTGGGTAAAAGAATTTTCTTCTTCTTCAGTCACTTAATGCAACTTCTGTGACACTTTAAAATCTGGATAAGACTGCCTGCCTGCTCTGAATACTGGAAGGAAAATACACAGAAAGGTCTGTAAAGACTTTGAGTGCTAGAGTAGGGCCACCTATATCAAAGCAAGGATGAATGGATGGATGGATGGATGGATGGATGGATGGATGGATGGATGGATGGATGGACAGATAAACCAGTGTCTATATGGGTAAGTATTACCAGAAATTGGAAATAATTCAGTATCCAACTCTGTGTGCTTATAGGAGCTATATAGATGCTTTTAAGCAAAGTGAGATGATTATTCAAAATTATTGAAACAGTGATAGAAGAACTCAGCATTGCTGAAGGACAGTAATCTTAAGAGCACTTCTCGATTATTGATAGTTGTTTGCAATGGGTAACAGGAAAATAGCATTTTGGGGTTCCATTTCACCAAGAGTACTTTAGCATGTCATTTGGTGAGTATTTTTCTTCAAAGAATTTTATAACAGTTAGCTAATGCTTCCAGCATTAAACTAGGAAGTGGATGATGTGAATTTTAATTTGTCCAGGCAGCATAGAAATGACATTCTAAGCTGTAGGCTACTTAAATAATAGAGTTATCAAGAGTGACATGACCCTTGTTTTGTTTGGTGGGGTTTTTGTTTGTTTGCAAGGGTGATGTAGGTAGGGTCCAATCTCTACAAGGATTAAAAAAACAAAGAAATAGGCATATACCCCTCATACCTTTAAATTGTCCTCACCAGTCCTGAGCCAGTGAGATGAAACAGATTGTGAGGCTGAATTTCAGAGTTAGGGGAGCTAAATCCTGGAGAGTAGTGGGATTTAAGATTCAGTTTCTCTTCTGACTGCTTGGAAGGAATTGCTCCATTTTGACTTTTGTAGCTCCCCCTCTGAGGCCACTGTACCTCTGCAACACCTTCTCACCTGTGGCTTGTGGAGGCTACAGAGGCAGCACTTCACAAAGTTCAGCTGCATGACTCCCAGCACAGAGGGCCTTAAATTACTTTTCTATATGCAGCTCCAGATCACCTTACTGGACTCTGGGCTAGGTTAGTGGTCTGGGTTTTAACTTTGTAGCCTCCTTATTTCCTGTCCTAGAATATTAGTGGGCCAAGAAGTAGTTTTATGTTCTGCAATCACAAAATTAATATGTTTTGGTTGCTGTAATGTTATGTTCCTTGTATGACACAGCTCCTTCTAGTACAGTTGCTATCCCTAGAAACACAGCTACTATTACTACTCCTAGTACTAAATATGACAGATCTGAGAATCTAGTCATAAGCATTTATCCCTTTCCTCAGTAGCCTAGATCCAACTCTGTCAAAAGAGTCACAACTTAAAGTAACAGGAAAGGAACAGAACTTGTGTATTTCAAAGAAAAGATACAGTACAACACAGTAAGGATGAGTTAATATCATCACAGTCATTTTATATTACCTATTACACACTTATGTATTTGTGCTATTGAGTCTTTTTGCACTGTGGCAGCAATAACCATAGTATCATCAAATCTTTAAGGCTTGAAAAAGATCTCTAAGATAACTGAGTCCATATGCCCTAATATTAAACCAGCACTGCTGTGTTCACCATTAACCATGTTCCTGAGTGCCACATCTCCATATCCTTTAAATACATCCAGGGACAGTGATTTGACCATTTTTCTGAGCAAATTGTTCTATTGCTTGACCCCTTTTCAGAGAAGACATTTTTCCTCTATCTAATCTAAACCTACCCTGGCACATCTTGAGGCTGTTCCCTTTTGTCCTGTTATTTGTTACATGGGAGAGGAGAGTGACACCCTTCCTGGCTATTGCCTTCTTTTTGGCAGTAAGTTTCAGAGAGCAATAAATTCCCCCTCAGATTAATTTTATAGTGTCTAAACATCCTCAGTTCCATCACCTGCAACTCATAAAGCTTGTGGTCTGGTCCCTTCATTAGCTGTTGCCCTTCTCTGGGCTGTGTATGGCATTGTCATGTTCTGTCATTACCAGGATGTGCAACAATGTACCAGTCCATTCCTGCTCTGAAGTAAGACAATTGAGACTGCTGTGTGCTGATATAAAATAAAAATTTGTGGTGACAATTAACATGGTCCTATTGCTGGGATCATCTTTGAATCATCACAGCTCAGTCAGGCCCCAAAATATATCTGCTGTGTGCGTCCAACATGCACAACCTGAATATATGGATTTAAAGAACAGCACTGTGGCCATCTTCTGTCCCTGATACCATGTCCTGTTGACTAATGTGGAAGAGAAGCCACAGTGCGTGTCGTGGGTTAACCATGCAAGGATCCCTGCTGGAAGGAGTTTTCAACCAGAGCCACAGACAGACCCCTGCTCTCTATCTTGGTGCAGCGCTTCCATTGGTTTTGGGAGCTGGATTAAGTGAACAAAATTTACTATACAGTTCAAAGGAACTAAAAGCCCTGTGAAAATATTTTATTTTATTTAGATAATTAGGTGTTGCAAATAGTATTTAAATATATTTAGATTAAGACATTAAGATGCTTTACTTTATATGTCAACATAAAAAAAACATTGATTTTATCCAGAGGAAAACGAAAAGAATTTGTTCATCATTTTGTCACAGGTCAAGGGATTTAGAATTTAATAAAAACAGATTGTTCTGATCTGTTTCATGTTAAAATCTTCAGAGACCTCAAATTATGGTACATACAGAACACTTTATTATAAGTACTCCTCTGTCATTGGCAGCCCTCTGTTGCTCTTGAGGCAGAGATAACTGTTCAAAAGTATTCTAGTCCTTCCAAGAGTAGGGCACTTCACATTCCCATTAAAGATTCTTGATGAAGTGGAGAATTGAAACATTTTATTAACACTTTATGAATCCGATTAAAGAACTAAGGTCTACTTCTGCAGTCCCTTCCCTGTCATGGGAGCTTTGTATTGATTAAGAAATTACTCCAAAATGAGAACTTTAGTTTTCTTTCTATTAGTTTACCAAATACTTATACATCAGTCAGAATTTGTAGGACAAAATTAAACCAAAATGCAACTAGTGTTCTGCTTCACTAGCATGCAGAAAGTAACTTTGGTGTCCAAAACTATGAAAAGGGTAGAAGAATGATTATCAAGTACCATTGAAACTGTTTGCATTTTGTATTGCAATGACTGAAATAAAATAGAATAAGTATATGGATACAATTTAAAGACATTTGTCAGAATCCTAAGATATTTGTGAAACTGGTAAAAGATAAATGAGGATTACTCAAAGTGTGTTCCCTTTAGAATATAAATATATCTCTATAGATGAACACATAGAGAAGTAAAGAAACCTCTAGAAGTGAGTAAAAAATTGCCTGAAAATATGTTATGTAGCAATAGGAAATTGTTAGATATCATGTACATGTAAAAGTAATGAGGACTTTTCAGTAGGCAGAGCACAATTATTTGCTTTGGAGTTCAGCCAGCAAACAGGAGTTGGCTCCTTTGCTTTAGACCTAAGTGAACATGTGTAGGGATAGTTGTGTGGTAAAAAGAAAGCTATGCTGCAGACTCAGTGCTGGGTCATATCACTTCCAGCAACTATAGATCAGGCAGATGGGTCACATTGTACCATCTCTCTGAGCTCTGTCTAGGTTTATTTTTAACTTGTTGCCAGCATTTTGCAGTACTGGGCGCAGACAAAGGAAAAAAACCTGACTGTTAGTGCAGAGCATTTTTTTCCAAGTGGGTATTTTGTAACTATCTTTGGAGACAAGCAATAGCCTCTAATTCAGGGTGGGGTGGAGAGTCTTAAGGGTAAAAAACTATTGTGAAATTTCACACTCAGCATTATGTTATTTCCGGGTATTGATTCTAAATCTTAAGAGATTGGGAAAAGACAGAGGGAAAAAATTATATTGCAAAATGACAAGAATTAATTTGACATTGTAAAGAAAATTTTTTTTTGGTTCTATGTTTCTACTGCACTTCTTTATTTTGTAAAAAAATGTTTCTTTTGCTTTTAAATATGTTTGGCTTGCATTTCAGATTTCAGTGGGTGACAGGGAAGGAAACAAAACCAATCATGCAATTGCATCAGGTCACATCTTGACCTTCACATTATGCATCCTTGGCAGTCAGTAATGTGTCATGATCCTTTCCCACCCTGACATCTGCTCTAACTTCAAAAGATGAAAGCCATCAGGCTTCTAAGAATTGCTCTACCTTCTCAGACAAACAGTGTTCTGTGTATCAGTATTTTCCATTTCCCTGCTTACCACCATTTCCACGGAATTACATGAAAATTGTCTCATTATGATAAGACTTCCTACTGGTTTGCACTCTGTGGTCCCCTTCACATGGGATGTATATTTCCATCTTTGGAGATTTGACAGAGTGTTAACAAGACACTGTGCGATGTTTCCTCTGCCAATTGTCTTATATCCCTCATAATTACACTGTCATTTGTCATGAGGCACAAGAAATAAAAAATATGTCTTATGTATTTTCTGTAGCTTTCTTAATACACCTAGAGAATATCTTTTCCAATACCCAGCCTCTGCTAATTTCTTCTCATTTGAGCATTTCAGGATCATGAATTTTGCTCCCTGAAAAGAAGTTCTGAGATTTAGAAAAGCCCATGGCAAAGTTGTATTTTCCAGAATGATATTCTTTTACCATTCTGCCTTCTTCAGGCCTGATCTCTGACTCTGAATGAAACCTCAAAACTCCTGGTCAATGAGTAAGTGGAAAATATTGGTCGGCAGGAATAAGGGTAGTTTGCAGCAGTAGAGCTTGGGCACATGACATGTCTTGAAAGAAATGAGTCAGATTTTCCTGTCAGACAAGCTCCCAGGGCTCACCTCTTTGTTTCATATATTCATGCTTTATGACATGCTTCTGTCCTTGAAGCTCTACATAGTCAATAGCTATGACAGGAGTTGCTTCCACCTGAGATATGCACAGAAAAGCTATTTTCTAATAAATATTGCTGCATCCTGCCATGAGCTCCTCTTGCAATGAATATTGCACAGCACCAACATTAGAGAACAAAGACATTGAAAACAAATTAAAGCTCACTGGTTATGAACTTCTGCAATTCCCTTTCCTCTGTGTGCAGGTGCTACTTAATATCTGCCCACTGCTTCTTAACTGCAGTAAGAAATACTAAATCAGAATCATTCTTTCTAGGGTATACCTCCCCCCACAAGATCTTTCTGTTAGATGTCATTTGTTAGCCAAATTCAGGCAGAGCAGTGTTTGGCTACCTTTGAGAAACCTCTTTGGCTCTGAGCAGAGTATCATTTGCACAGCTCTCAGATAATTATCACATTTTTAGAGGAGATAAAATAGTTACAAGCAAAACAGGGTGCTACTTAATTTACATTACAGCCCACAACAACTTCGCTTTGACTTCAAAAGCAACAGGATATCTATGCACTCAGAGCAACACTTTCTTTATAAAAGTTACAAACTTTTCCTGCCCCTTGGAAAAGAGAAAAGGGGAAGAAAAAGGGGGAAAAAAGTGGTTTGCTCAATGGATCCCTTGGCTCTTGACACTGCCTTAGTCTCGCCTGGTACTAAATAGAGGAAGAAGAAATAGATTTAGGCTTCTGCAAGTTTTGGTGTTTCATTGATAAGCAGACTGAGACAGCAATTGCTGGCCTAAGGAATATATAGACTGTGCAAAATCCTTATCCAGATTCCTCTCCTGGACCATGGGGTTTGGATCAGGTCTTCAAAACCTATGTATGTAAAAGCTATTGTTGTTTTGGCATCTTACATTGTTTTCCTACTTAGCGCCGAATTTTCAGAAATAAGGATTAAAGATTAGGAACAAAGCTCAGGAAAAATGTATTGTACAGATGACAGGGATTGCAAATCGTGTCAGTGTGTGCCAGAAAGCTCCTTACAGCTCTCACATAAGCTACAGAGATGCAGCCTGAATCTCCAGGAAGCAGACATTCCCTGCCACAATTTTAAAAAGAGGCACTTACCAAGCCTACATATTGTTCAGGCACTGCAAATACTTCTGTTTTTTTCTTGATTTCTAGAAAGATATTTTGCTCATGTTATATTAGAATGACAATGACATCTAAGTCAAGGCTAAACCCACAGCAGAGTGATGAGCATCCTGCCTGAATGTACAAGCATAGCCATATCACAAAGCACCATTTTATCTTTGTACATCCCTGGATGTTTGCTGTAATCATTCAGCAATGCTATATACAATGTTAAAAAAAAAAAAAAAAGATTAAAAAAAAAGTAGGAAAAAAAAAACACTTGTAGGTTGGAATGTTGCATTTAAAAGAAAATTTAAAAAAAAAGAAAAAAGAATAATTAAGCACTCTCTTGTGTGTGTTGTACATTCTCTACATATACACACAAGGAAGCAGGCACCAGACATTGAATAGACAGTTTGATATTTAATCAGAATGCAGCTATTTAGATATTTGTTTGGTCTGTCTCTGGATTTTTCATTAAAAATATGTGGTTAACAGCAGCCAACCTGATTTGCATGTGTGTGTGTGCGTCTGATTTGTTCACCGCTATGCCTCCTGTGTCCTACATCTTAATCACATCCAGGCACCCGCCCCATTACATTACCAGAAGGGAAGTGATGGACATCCCTTGACTCTCTTCATGACCCTCTGATAATCCTGTTTCACACACAGGCTCCCTGCTGTATGAAACACAAAAGCTGCCACTGTAGTTCTTTACTTCCAGTCGATATTCTGACAGACTTGATCTAGCAAATTAGTATGCCGTGGTAGGGGCACGACAAAAGACCCTTTTGACACACTCTGAATCGATACAAAGGCCAACAGAGAGCCATTTCACCGTAGTTCTGTTATTTTTCCCCTTTTGATGACCCTTCTTCTTCTTCTTTTTTTTTAGCTTGTATGACCTTGTCAGATTTAAAAACATAATGTTAGAAAAGTCATCCTTGGACAGGAGAAGAAAAATCTAAACATGCAGAAATGCAAGAATACCAATGTAAAATTACAATACAGCTGGATCAGAGGAATAGAGATTTTCTTGTGTGAATTTGTCCTTCAAACAGCTGAAATCCCTACATGAGTCCAACATCAGAGTGTAGAATTAAACACTGTTCTAGCCATAAAAGCTGTGTTACATCTGTTTATTCTTTCTTTTTAAAAAGGATGAAACTGTTCAGCACATTGAAAATGTATGTCTTAACTATTTCTTGGCATGATGAATCTTGCAGCAGCATCAAGTATTTTATAAAGCTGTAGTAGTATTTACTTAATTTCTAAGGTCTTATTCAATGAAATTTAAATTATTTTATGCTGATATTTATCATAATATGCAAAGAAATATGCATTTCTGTCTGTGGCAATGTTATAAAAAAATTATAAAAAGCAGCTTAATATGTACCTGAAAGTTTACCTGCAGGAATTGCACTTATTCAAAATTATTATGCATTCATAGAGAAACTACAGACTTAATTGAATGGCATTTTTAAACAGTATTTCTGCATATATTTCTCTACTTCTGCAAGAATTATTCATTTCAGAGTTTATTCTGGCAAAATCTGAGTAGCAGATTTACATTTCAATCTTTAGGAAACACACATGAATAAGGATAACAACTATTTATCTGGTAATTAATACTTATGTGTTACTATATACAGGTACATGTAGACCCTATAGCTTTCCCTTATCATAGTTTTAAAGATGTAATTATGTCATAATAAGTCCTAAATCTTGTCACTTACATGCTTTTTTATTGTTCCAAATGTATGATGTCTCCTCTGTAATGAAAAATAAGCACTCAGATAATCCATATTTTCTTTCTCATAGTACCAAACCTGAAAACACCTACTCAAACTCACCTTCTAAACCTAATCTCTGAATTTTAAGTTTTCAAGCTGAAAGCAAACTTAAGTCAATAAAAAATGAGACATTCCCAGCTTCAGAAAGCACTTTGCTGTAACTCACAAAAAAGCATTTTCCAAAAATACAGGTGCACAAATTACTTGTGGTGTTTGCTGTACAGTATGTACATTTGACCTCTGCTGCACTCCAGCATTTTTCAACACATAAACCTTGTTCCCTCAAATAGAACTACTATATAAACACAAGGGATAAAGCATATTGTGTAAGAAATTCAAGCCACTTCAGACAACTCAGCTTGATAACAGAGGCAAAATTACACTAGCTGTTCCAATTCCTCAAGCAGTTTTATCTAGCCCAAAATTACCAGACTCAACCCCCTCTGCAAAGCCCACAAAGCACAGGGTGACACACTGGGTGAGATACCAGTGGTCCACAAAAACTTTTATCTTTTAGACCAAGTGTGACCTACACTGGGAAACTTGTCACATTTCACTGAGACAGAGGACTCTGTCCCAAGATAGATACAAATTTGTATGAAGCAGGAACTACCCTTATTCTTATCACAGTATCCATATGCATATGATCTTTATGAAGCCCATGTTTGCAGAGTAATTGTCTTGGTCTGCAGGTGTGACTGCAGCTCACTCACGACATGACAGGCTCAGTATTGGAGGCTGCAAGGATCTGGTGGGTGGGAAGGAAGAATAACAAAAGGAGGAAGGATTTTTCCCTGGCATGATTTCTTTCTAGCCACACTAGGTCATACCTCATTGCATAAACCTGATAAGGAACTGGCTAGCACCTCTCCTTTGCTCACTGGTTAATCATCTTCCCCAAAATTTGCCTCCAATGGGTATGCTCTCAGGGGAATTGGTGCTATCCTGATTTCCAGATTTGTTGTTCCAAATTCTTCCATTAGATATCACTATTTCTCACTGTAACTGGTGTTATCCTACACTTCTAGTGTCCTAAAACTATATGGCTACCAGGGAATTGCCTGATATTTGTCCTGTGCTTGTGCATCCTCTGGAGCTCACCCTTCTCCAGAACACTAAACCCTGACACTTTTATTAATCTTTGGATTTGTACTAGTTTAAAAACTATCTCTGTTTTTGGCAAATTAAATCATTCCAAAATCTGCCTCCTCTGTCAGACAGGACAGTGTCATGTCTTCTGAGTGTCATGTCTTCAGAAGGCTAAGCCAAAATTCTCTGTGACTCCCACTTGGTTCTCTCTTTCTGGGATGCAGAGGTGTGAGCTCTTCCTAGCAAACCAAGTCTTCTGGGTGCAAAAGGAGTGCCAATCTTGCCTTTTCCAACAAACTTTTAGGAGAAAAATAATGTAATAATACAAAGATATAACATCAGGCTCTGGAGGAAGAGATGCTGTCTCTACTAAGACTAAATCTCATTGTTTTAAAGATTCTCTTAAGAGTTTCTGATTGTGGCAAATATTTTCTGTATGGTGTGAGCAAATTGATAAACACATATTCCTTCATTTTTTAAAATTAATTAAATTTTTTCATACAGGCATAAAATACAGTTGCTAGCTGTGTTCAAGAAAGAAGAGTACAGCAACACTATAAGCTTAAAAAGATTTGAACTTTTTTCCTGAAACTAATACCAGTTGATGTGGAATAGCAATTCAAAGGTTCAATGCTCCTGTTCACCTGAATAGAAAGGTGACATCCTTACTGTCTTCTGGGAAGGTTGTGTGGCCATTGTTTCTGTGTCAGGGAATTGTTGACCTTATTGCCATAGGCCATAAGAGGGACTCTTGCAAGGCATTGCTGGATTCCTGTGCCCGTGAGCATTCTTAGGCACTGTTTAATGGCACAGATATAAACTTCTGCTGCTATAACTCAACAAATCCTAGTCTTTTCCACCTCACATAATACTTCCTGGGTGGCTCCCAGTGTCTATTCTTCCGTGTTTCAGAATAAAATAGAGGAAATCTCTTTGGTTAAAAATGCATCTGTAGATTTCATTGTGATTTAGCAGGAATTTCACTTCTTAGCAGCTCCACTCATTTCAGGACAGTCAGTTTTAATTTGTGTTTGCTTGAAATCAGAATCAGCCCACTATGCATTGACTAAACCTACTGCTTGAACATCAATTTTTAACTTGTGCAAAGCAAACGTAGACACTATTTTGGAGTTTTTCTTCTCTTAGCATAGTTGTTGACCTTAGAGAGAGCTTCCTCAAAGTAAAGATAGAAGGATTCAATGCAGGAAAGGTGAAATCTTTCATTTATTATACTGGATAAAGGCAATATGGTGCTCCAATCACCCATATATGCATTTTCAAATTGGTGTTAGCTCTTTGTGCTTACTGTTTGCCTCATCTACTATGAATTACTAAAACTACCTATCTGTATATTTATATTGGACTCTTATTTACCTCTCCTAAGCACATCATAGTTCACCTTCAGCATCATGCTTGCAATAGAGGAAGAGAAATCACTCCAGCTTAAATCTTTCACTTCTTGAAAGAGTTTTCCCTACAGCTCCAGTAAATGAATCATGATGTTTGTTTTATTCTAATCCAAGAATCTCAAGCAACTGACACAGTGTGTAGCCAGCTAAATGTCAGCCTCTATTAATAGGAACATGTAAACATAATCCAATATTTAAAAAACAAACACTCAAGAACTGGTGTCTTGCTGTACCTCTAGAATCAGCTCCTCAGCTGGCATGAGTCCACATGGCGGAAGCACTAACTCTGGTGCATTATGTGTCTGTCTATGAGGATGGCAAAATTTAATTTTCTAATTGACAGTAGACCCAGTGTGCTTCACTAGAGCATACAGATGAAAGCCTCGGGCTGGACAGATGAAAGCAGGAAGATGCACGGTCAAAGCATCTTTGAAAAGATAGTGTTTACTCCCTTCTGCCAGTCACTGGGTCCAGATTTAGGTACAATGAGAGCGTGGAATACATCACATATAATAAGGAAAAGAAAGGATTTTTTTTAGTTTACTCAAGGATTCTTGTCTGGTTTTTCATCACTTATGCTTCAGTTGCATCCTTGCCATCACCTAACTTTATCAGACCAGAAGGGATATTGGTTGCAAGACAATATTTCGGATATTATTGCTCTATCTTATGATAAAATGAGAAAATCTCTACTATTCTAGAGAAACAGTTGAGTTCCACCAAAAAATGTCTGAAGTCCATGGGCAATTTTTCCCTGTGTTGAATAAATGCCCTATGGCTGCCTGAATTTGCACTGATTTGTACTGTACCTGAGCCAAGCTTCCCATCAGACTCCTCTCACCACTGAGGGGCCATGGGTAACAGCATTTTAAGGGAACATCAATAAAAATCTTTCTGTGAACAAATTTTTGTGAATAAAATTGTGAAACAGAACTTGAATGTAAAGAAAGGAGGTAGATTTCAGGTAAATCTGTCTGGTCAAATTAAATATTTCTTAAAGGATGAAATGAAAAAAACATCCTTTCTCCTTCTCAAAATCTGCCTCTCTATATCTGGAAAAACCTGTCTCCACCTTCCCTTCAAAGTGAAAACAAATATGCAGCAGGCTTCATATTCATCATATCTTAAAGAGTAATAAGAGAGAGAGAAATCAAACATTTGTTTCCATGCCCTCAAAAACAGTTGAGAAAATAAATAAATAAATAAATACCTTGAGACAGGTTTCAGGAAAAATAAACAAATCAACATTTCTTGCAAGTCACCTTTGAAACTTCAGGCTGCTTTTTGTACTGAATTGTTCTTATATTCGCTTACTAATCTCCTCACATATTTCAGATTTCACAAGTGACTTGTGATGCTGAATTGCTATAGCTATTTGTACAATTCCCATGTTATTCATTGTTTGCCTGTTTGCTCTACCCAAATTGGAGAGAATGCACTTTTAAAGTAGCTGTCAAAGTGTGACTCATCTGGAAAGTCAGTAATTACTTTTTATAAAGTAATATGCCAGAAAACACAGAACTCATAAGAATTGCACAAGGTATTGGAGCACATGAACACAGATTTCTACCTACCACTTTTCACAGTTCAAATAATCGTAAATACCCCTTTAAAATGTAGAACCAATGCATAATTTCACCCCTTAAGTGCAAAAGGAAAAATATATTTTTCAGAATATATATATATTTTTAAAAGGGCTTTCAAGGAACTATTGAAGGGAAAAACCCTACATTTTTAAGCATATTTTAAAGTGTATAATATTAAAACAGTTTCCTAAACCTTTCTATCCTTTAGATTTAGAACTAGAACTAAACTGCATTAGAAAAATAACCGCCTGTTTCTGTTATTAAGAAACATATCAGAATAATTTGGACAGAGATAGTATCAAGAACAGCAAATTAATAGCTTTAGTCCTTATCTTTCATCTAAAGCATTCACAGTTTCCATTTATAACACCTTCTTAGCTCTACAGTTCAGCTGTGGACCACAAAGCACCAGAGCATCTATCACTGGGGAGCTACACAGCCTTGTTTCTGAAAGGAAATAACAAATGTATGAGTCTTTTCTTCTCCTCTGTGCCCTTAACACAACTTTAGGATAGGGGTGTTAACCCATTCCAATAGTTGCTTTTATAAGTAAATAGCGAATGAAATACTTATGTTTACTTTTACGGAAAAAGGAATAATTTCATTAATAACCTGACTCAAAAATCAAACAATTTGCATTTTTCCTCAGTGGACTGGCAATGGCAAAGTGGACCTGTTCAGTTATGTTTTTGTTGTGACACGTAATGTGCATCACAGGGGGAAGTGTTAATGGGTATTTAAGGGGACGTGACAACCCCATTAGCTCCCCTGATAAATCTGCCCTGGGGTAAATGACTATCCTTGCCATGGAGACTTCATTGCTGAGTACAACAACAGAAGAGAAGGAAAAAGAAAGTTGTGAACAGGGGCAGTATCAGTGAAGGTTATGAGAAATCAGAGATTCTGATTGCAAGATGTGGGAAGCCCACTGGATATTAGCAGCTTTTAATTCTTTACCTTTTCAACTGAACAGATTTTGGCAGTGAAATGGTGCACAGTTCTCATCAGTTATGTGAGCATTACTTTTCTCTTTGAAATTTTTCTAATACGGAATCTCTTTTGATAATATTCTTAAGCATGCAACATTGTAAACTTGTAGAATATAATAAATGGCCAATTACTTTCCAAATTTTTAATTTTCTTTCATTGAACTCCACTATGTTCAATATCTTTAAATATAATTTTATTTGTTTGTCTAATTATAAAGTTTTTATTCCCCAGAATCTTCCATGCCTATGGGCAGTGTGTCTGTTCATATATCTACATGTTTGCTCCTGATCTTTAAATCTCTGCCTATCACTTCCCTATATTGCTTCTTTTCTTCTTCCTCTCTGTCCTTGAGCAATCAGGTCAATAGCTACAGCCAAACTTGGCAGCTGTTAGAGCAAGATGTCAAATGTTGAAATATATATTCTTCCTGCAATGGCATCGTGGCCTGTGGCTACTCCTTTGTGTGGATTCACTGCCAGCAATGTGGCTCTGTTCAGTGCTGCTGCTGGCGGGTGCAGAACTGCCTCTAGGGTTATATCAAAGTCATCCTGCTATGTAGCTGACTATGTGGCTTTCACTCCTCAGATGGCATCATTTTCTGGCACTGATTTAGCTGCATGATATTTTCTTGCATCCATTTTTATACTGTGTGCCAAGCCATCTCACAACCCCCTCAACTTATCTCTATGAATTAGTCTTGCATTATTAAATTCCCTTCTACTACAGAAAATGTTATAAAACCTGGAATGATATAAACAAAGCTAGGACAATAAAGGAGCTCATTCTTTAAAGCTCATTTTAAGAAAATGGATATATGTACCTACTCTCTTCAGACAGATATCCATTTCTTTTATTCAAGTATTTTTGTCTTTGAGGTGCAATTAAACAGCCAATATTGCTTGCTTTAGTCATGCAAAAATGACTTATCCATCCATATTTCTGAACTAAGGTGCACTAAGTCTCATTTGTTAATCTTCTAGAGCAAAACTAAGTTTTACAGGCCATAAATATGTCCAGAAGCTATTAATCATTCTTGGGA